>NC_053023.1:483788414-484005893 GCF_003073215.2 Triticum urartu
CTCCAAACCCTTCCCTTTACATTCTTGCAAATTGCATGCTTTACTTTCCGCTTCCAATATACTCTTTGCATGCTTGCTTGAATTGTGTGATGATTGCTTGACTTGTCCTACAATAGCTAAAATCTGCCAAGAACTAAAATTGGGAAAAGGTTAAGTTTTTATTTGGTCAAGTAGTCTAATCACCCCCCTCTAGACATACTTTCGATCCTACACGAACCAGTATAAATTTTGTGTCCTTTGTGTTGCGAGTTCGTCGAGTTAGTTCATAAGATCTTAGCTGAGTTAGGACGTGGATCGGTAGGGGGGAGATCTTCATGCGCACGCCACAGTTTGAACCTTAAGGGTTTTGCCAGAACCCGTGATCCGACAGTTAGCCTATTCGCTCATCAAACTTGAGGTCTCAGGTTCAATAACACACTTGAGCATAATTCATGCCAGGAGGATTCTTTGACAGGTCAAAATGGTTGGATACAGAGCTATACGATCTCGTAGTGACCGTATAATCACCTCATCATGTATATGCTGCAGCCTCGGTGCTTGTTTTCTAGGGTTTGCACTCTTCACACTCTATCCAGTATATATATACACGTTGGAGCCTCAGCGCTTGTAGTTTCTCTCTTCACACTCTCTCACCCTCTCTAGATCTAAATAAGACTTCGTTGGCCTCTCTCTCTCTCCCCCTCACTGCTGGTCTGCTTGTAGTTGCTCTCTTCACACTCTCTCACCCTCTCCGGATCTAAACAAGACTTCGTTGGACTCTCTCTCTCCCCTCGTTGCTGGTCAAAGAGCCAGCAGGATCCGTCCATCGGGAAGGGAAGGAGGCTTAACGCAGTTGCCGTCGGCAAGGGAGGGAATCCACTACCTGCGCAGCTGTTCACTTTCACCCAGCGGCGGCGCACGAGGGCCTCCGGCCCCTTCTTCTTCGCCGTCGTACATAGTGTGGTTCGAATAGCCTCCGGTCATCCACCGAACCACACCCCAAGAACCTTAAGGTATAATTTACTTATTCCACATGCATTTCTCTAGCTGCATGTGGGCTTTTTCCACTTCTGCACTCGAATCTAGGTGTTGGATCAAACAGGAAAGTAGTGGGGAAAGTTGCATACCATGAATCTAGGACGTGGTTCAAAGAGGAAAGAATGGGGAGAAGTAGTGGGAAAAGTTGTATAGCATGAATCTAGGACGTGGTTCAAAAAGGAAAGGAAGGGGGAAAGTAGTGGGGAAAGTTGTATCGCATGAATCTAAGACGTGGTTCAAAGAGGACATGAATGGGGGAAAGTTGTGGGGAAAGTTGTATAGCATAAATCTAGGACGTGGTTCATGAAGGAAAGGAAGTGGGGAAAGTACTAGTACAGACTGGCTATCCAGCACCTATGTTGGTCGAAAAGGGAAACAATGACAAGCGCAGTACGCACATCTGTAACGAACCGATCTTTTGTTTTGGGGGACAAGGCAGTAGAGTTTGAGCAGGACTAGATTTGTTGCGCTCACATAGGGAAAGGTGTCTAAAGATAACAAAACTGGGACCAACACAAATATGCTCATTGGTTGTTTGTTCTTTGCTGTAACAGACTGTGCATCACCCCAGTACATCGGTAGATGCACATGGTGTTGGTGCGTCCATTGTCCCGTGCAACTCTTTAGTTGTTGTTAATCTAACGCCATGTTTGGTTAAAAACTCCCTAGTCCCTACCTGCTTGGTTCCAGGGACTAAACATGGACTAGAGGTTATTAAATGACACGCTAAAAGACCATGTTACCCGTAGTAATGAACTAATAGAGACAAGGTGTGATGCATGGCAGGGGCGACTGTTGGAAAAAGTCCCAAAAAGACTCTCCCTCGGGGTCTTCTTTCTTTAGTACCAAAAGCCCACTTTTAGTCCCTAAAAGTCCCTCCTATTTGGTTTAGATGGGACTGACATGGAGTTTTTTTAGTCCCTCCACCAAAATGTCCCTGTAAACAAGCACCCTCTAATAATGCCGCTGGAAAATTGATGCAATGCCACAGTTAAAAGCAAATTACATGTTTAACGAATTTATTGTTAATGTAATCTCTCTGTTAATATTAATCAATGCCACCGTTTGAGAAATGCTACTGTCTTGCTTTCTTTCCCATTTAGGTAAGGTAGATGCTTCTTTTTGTTGGCTTCTGTGTCATCCATCGTTATTGACCACTAGTTGTTTCCTTTGCACCTCTGTGTAAACAGGGTTATCTACTTCACCTCGTTTCCATTGTGACTTGTTGTTGCACTGCACAAAACACTTATGTTTTAAGAGTGTTTTGTGCAGTTCAACCAAAATTTCACACCGACAACGTTGCTTGATTGCTTTATCTTAGTGGAACTGCATAAGAGGAGATCTTACTTCCTATCCGTGTTGGCAAATTTGGTTCAGATCTTCTTCTTGTGAGTTGTTTGAATTCTGCGTCATGAGAGGTCAGTACTAGCCTTCTTTCACATGATTCTGCAGTGTGCTTTCATATGTTGTGCTACTTGTACGGTAATGTTGCTTGATTTTAGTGAACTGCACAAATGGAGACAAGACTTCCAATCTGTATGTGCACCGCAATATCCCATTGAGGTAAGATAAGGATATTTCACAACTGTTGGCCTGTATTTTGCCACTTTCATCAGAAAATTAATGTCATTGTTTAGTGTTATACTTGTGCAACCTAATTGACATGCCAAATCTTACATTGAAGGCGGAGCTTGTGTGTTATTGAACCAAGTGATGAAGGGGAAGAACAAGCGGAAGAAAAACAAAAATCCACTCCTGGTGCTGTAATGAAGCACTCGAACTGTGATGACACAAGTAATGATATAGTTTTGCATATTAATTTATTGCTATGGCTGGAACGAGCAATTGTTTTGCCACTGATTTGATGCCACTCTTAATGTAATACGTAATTATCTCTACTTGTGCAAACAGGGATCTTCTTTGAAGATACCATATATTTTAGTGGAACTGCACAAGAAGATGTTGGAAACATTAATCTAATCGAGGAATATATAGTAAGCATGGCCACCACAGTAGATAGCAACAGATGGTTCCGGAGAAGTGTTTCATCTGTATGCTCTACACAATAAGCCTCCTGACAAAGGTTGGTACTCGCCCACTTATTTCATCCATATGATTGAGCTTTGTCATCTCTATTGGTGTTGTGCTACTATTTAGATACTGTCATCAAAAAGTGGTATTGTCCTTGAGAAGTGCTTCATCTATGTTGTTTTAAATATTTCCTTTCCTTTTTTCGAGCAAACAGGGATGCTAGCATTTAGTTATCCTCTTGTCTTTGCACAACAGGATCATCCTCCTCTGAAGAAGAATATGGAGTACGTGAAGTGACTAGTTCCGATTATGCCAGGATGAAGAATACCTGTCTATCTTGTCATCAAAAGGAGCAGTTGAAGGATGGTTACATTACCCCCCACAAGACCAAACTAACTTCAGCTCAGAAGGACTGACAAATCTCCATTTTCTTGCTGTGATGCGCGAGTACAATGTTGTTCTAGGATTCTTTCTGGTGAGTTCCATTTTTCTAAAAGTGTGCTCTACATGGACCATGTAGGTGCCTGTTTAAACTGTCAATTCATAGTACAATTTGCTTTATACTAATCACTTTTTTGTATTTATGCAAACAGGGGTGCTCGGCTTGATTTTCATGGGAACTGCACAAAATGTTCATGAATACATCAAATCATTCATTTCCACCCCATGAAAGGAGGTGCCGATAAGTTCAAGGCATTGCAACATATAAGGGAGAAATCATACAAGCTAAGCGCGAATTTGGTTGATTTTAGTGGAACTTCACAAAAAGAACAGTTGGTTTATTTAGCACGAGGTGCCATGTCAATGTCCGAACTGATGGCAAACCCTGCCCATTCCAAAATTGTAGGCATTTGATATTTTGGAATGGGAAAACCTTGTCAAATTTTGCTCATTGATTTTAGCAAGAAGACATGTGTTTGATATTTTCGGATGGGACGCACTTTGCTGTCAGCAGCGTCGATCCATTTTTTCTTTATTCTTTAGTTGTGAAGTAAATATTGGCTCTGACATGTGAATTGCTGAGATGCATAATCATCGATTGTTTTGAATGTTCTCTATGAATTGCCAGGCCTGTGTGTTTGATTGCAATGTACAGGAACGCTAAAAAGCTGCTCAAACTCTTTGTACTCCTTCTGTTCCTTTTTACTTCGCACATTGTGAAAGTGCATACTTTTTTCTATAAGATTGGTCAAAGTAGAGATACTTTGACTGCAGACAAAACTTGTATGCAGACTAGAAAGGACCGGAGGGAGTACATGTGAAACTGCTGCAAACGAGGTGATCACCCTGGGAATAATGCTAGTACGTATTGTTTTGCATGTTCATCCAATGCCAGTGATACAAGAATTCGAACTAATCGAAATAAATTCATTCATACACGGTCGGATTTCATAAAAACATGCCGGATTTCATTACATTTCATACATTCTTCAACTAAAAAGGGGTGCGCTGGAGGTATAATTAATTAACTGAAGCTACCCACCTGTGTCCGGCTGAGCCGAATAGAAGCTTCAGTGACTTAACTGCAGGTGCGATTGCATAACTGACATGTGGCCCACATGCCTGTTGGGCCCATGTGTCAGTCAGCCAACTGCACCAGTAGTTAAGTAGAAGCATCGTCCTTCTCCAACATAGCTCTCCGACTCCACGTCGCCGCCAAGAAGCTAACCAGCCGTTAGTGGTCAACCCGCCTAGCTTGTCATAGCGATTAGGGCAAGTAGGAGCCCAATGATCAGGATCCCCACATGACAAACAACTTTCTTCTTGTCATTCTTCTTCTTGAAGTTCGTGGGTTGCACAACCTTGTTCTTCCCATCAAACTTTGCTTTACCATCAAACTTGCCCTTGTTCTTGAACTTGTGGGGCTGGAAGTTCTTCTTCTGTACCAAATTGGCACTAGATCCTCCCTCAATTCCTCGAGCATGTGTGTCCTTTGCTCTCGCCTTTTCTTCCACATCAAGAGTGCCAATGAGATCCACGAAGGAGGAAGCTTAGTGATGATACCTCCGGCAACAAACTTGTCCGGTAGCATACAACTGAAGTGCTCAGGTTCTCTAGCAAATGACTGTATCTCATGAGCTTGCTCAACCACAGAGCGCTCTTCAATCATCATGTAATCATAGAATTGCTCCATGATGTAAAGCTCAGTGCCAGCAACTGGAGGGTAGTAGCGGTGGCCTTACTTGGACCCAAGAGGCATCGACCTACCGTGTTCTACTCTTCCTCATTTTCTGTGTGGCGCGGCCTCGTTGGCAGCGGGGCGGGGCCTCGGTGGAGCCGGCGATGTCCTCTATCTCATTGCCGGCGGGCGGCGCCTCGGCGGAGCAGGGGAAATCCTCCCCCTCGTTGCCGGCAGGGTGGGGCCTCGGCAGAGCTGGCGGTGTCCTCTGCCTCGTTGTTAGTGCCACGGGGCCTCGGTGGAGTAGGGCCTCGTCGACGCCAGTGGAGCGGGGACTCGTCGGAGCTAGCATTGTCCTCTGCCTCGTCCTCGGTCTCGCCAAACAACGCCTCGCCCGCTTCATCGCCCTCTTTGTAGGCGGCCGCATCCTCCGCCACCCGCATGTCGTACCGCCAGTGCTCAAGGCGGCCCTCGTGGGCGGAGCGGTATGATTCGAGCAGCGCCTCCTGCTCCGCCTGCTCCGCGGCGATCTGCTCCTCCGCCTGCAGGTGCTCCTGGAGGAGATGGTGGTTGTAGGCAGCGTCGGCCTGCGCCTCCCGGAACTGCTCCTCACGCTTCTGCCTCACCGTGTCCATATATTGGGCACGGGCCTTGCCGATGGTCATGGTGCAATGCACCAGCGAGGATGGCACAGAGGAAGGGGTTGGCACCGGATCATCGACTACCATGTTCTCCATTGGGACATCGTCGTCCTCCGGCTACCTGCCGGCCAGCCAGTCGGCAGCAATGGTTGCCATCTCCTTGTGGTCCATCTTCCGCCCGTCCCGAAGAGTGCTGGAGCGCGAGGAAGCCATGGTGGGCAGTAGTGGTGTGGACAGGAGAATAGGAACGGATGCGGATGACTGCGGCTATGGCCGGCGCAGCAGTTTATATAGCAATGGTTGGGGCGGAGGGACGGACGTGTGGCGCCGGAGTAGCCACCTCAGCAATCATGTATCATTAATGTGGGTCGCAGAAGGACGGACGGACGGCACTTGTGTCGTTTGAAGGCAGAGCAATCGCATGCACCGGGAATCGGGGCGGGCGGCGCTGACCGTTTCGGGCGCAAAGCGCGCGCGGGCAAGGGAGGCGGTCTGGATGGGCCAGGGCAGTCAGACTCCTGCTTGGCAGCAGGTCGGTCCAGCAGTCGGACATGCTGGCTCGCCAGCTACCTCGCCGAGCTGAGCGACGACAATCAGATGATGGATGTAGCTTCCGACCAGGAGCCGGCGCCACTGTCCAAGCCGGTTCATGCCGTCTTCACCATAGAGCAGGTGCGGACACACTTCGACGCCCTAATGGCGGAAGAGCTACCAATGCACGAGGACCTATGTTGCAACCTCCGTCTCCTCAACAAGCATCGGTGAACAAGCGAACGACAATGCCGTCGCGGACATGTGGCCCAATGATCCTAGCTTCTCGAATGAGCAGCGTGCGTTGTATCAGACCATTCGTAGGGCCCGCGAGGCCCTCTCTGTCTCCCTTCAAGTTGTTGCGCTCGCCGTGGAGCTACCGTCTCGTGTTGTCAACATGGTCAACGGACATGACGATGAGGAGATGACTTTACTTGGAGAGGATGACAGTGGGGACCCACCAGGTCCATAGCCGTACGTATGCAAGTGCCTGCTTATTAGATATAAAACTATAATTTTTTCGATTCCTCCTGGTTTCCTGACATCATGGTCCCACACCATTGTCAACCTATGTAGTCAATAAACGAGAGAATTGCACAAGAAGCGGCCGACAGCTGGGACCAAGCAGCTCGAGCAGTATTTGTGTTTTTGAGGTGTGAGCACTACAGAGTTTTTCTTGAGCGATGTTTAGCCCAGATATTAATTTTTCTCCTCTAAACAACAATGTAAACATCGCTGCAGCTATTAACTGGGCGGGTTGTGGCCCGTCTAGCCCGGGCCAAATATCCAGCCAAGATATTAATTTTTTTTCAAGCTGAAAATGGCTAGCCCAGCTATACCTTTCTTTAGGAATACCCAAGAAAGGTCAAGTTGTTATTCTCCGCCCCGCTGGGCTGCAAATCTTTCCTACGAGGGATGCATTAGGCTTAATAAGAAAATGGGCTTTAAGAAATAATAAATGGGATGTAATTATAAAAACTAGGCAGTAACTACAAAAAATGCACCAAACACGTAATTACTTTATAAAATATTATTTTTGGATATTGAAATTTTTTATTTCATTAATTGTTGCGAGCGCAATGTTTCATTGGATTTTTACGTAATATAAATTTATATTGAAAGTGTATTTAATCTGACTAGAAATTCGGATAAAAATATTTCAATCCCATCAAAATGTGGGAAATTTTATTGAATTCTGTTTTGAACGGTTGGTTGAAATGGCTTGTACTTTTAACAAACTGTAAATGGGCTGTAGTAAATTCCATTAGAATTCAAAAATTGGCTGCACATTCTTACAAATCTCAAATGGGCTATAAGTTCTCTGCCACACACTTGTGGCATTACTAAGTTGACGCGTCCCCTAAAAAAAATAGAGTTGACGCGTATGCAAGGCTTTGTCAACTTATAGTCAACACACAGTTCTAGCAGCAGTGGCCGTTGGATGTCCATCCAACGGATGTCGTGCATCTTCTTCAACCTCGGATATTCTAGCTTCACCCGCCCAAAAAATGATTCCTCCCCCTGACATCTAGGGTGCACCGTTTCGGAAGCTGACCTGTGGGCCTACTAAGTTGACGCGTACCAAGGGCTTTGCCAACTTAGTCAATATAAACGATTCTAGCTGCAGTGACCGTACGATATCCATCCAACGGACGCCGTGCTTCTTCAACCTCTGGTCTTCTTGCTCCATCCGCCCAAAGCAGCGCCGGTCGTGCCGCCTGCTCCTGCATCTCGTGGCTGGCTGTGCTGCCGCGCAGGCCTCACCACCCCTACTACTCCCACCACTGGCCAGGGCATCCCTCCACTCACCCACACCCCTATTATTCTGCAATGACGGCAGCCTCACACCGCAGCCGAACCAGTGAACCTTCATACTCCTCTCTGCGTGGGCATGCACTGTCGCATCTTCCCCGGCTCCGCGTCGTCCCCTTCCTAGGCCTCGCCGTCGTCCACCGCCCTGGTGCTCTCGGCGCGGCATGGTCAACGTGGTTAAGGAACGACTTCCATCGGAAGAGTACTATACATGGAGAGGCTGACAGCTGGGTCCACGGCAGCTTCAAGGAAGTGCCTCCTTATTACGCGGAAAATGATTATTCCTCCACCTGATAGCAGGGACCCACCGGACAGGCCACCGTATTTGGCGAAAAAAACGTTTCCCCCCTGACTGCTGGGACCCACCGGATGGGCCAACGTATTTCGCGAAAAAAACGTACCCCCTCTGCCAGCTCGGACCCACCGGAGGTGCCTCCTTATTACGCACAAAAAAGGAATACTCCCCTTGCTAGTTGGGACTCACCTTGGTGGGAGGCTGACTTGTGGGCCTACTAAGTTGACGGGGACGGAGTGCTCTGTCAACTTAGTCAATATGAACAATTCTAGCTCCAGTGACCGTACGATGTCCATCCAACGGCCGTAGTGCTTCTTCAACCTCTGGTCTTCTTGCTCCAGCCGCCCAAAGCAGCACCGGTCGTGCCGCATGCTCCTACCTCCCGTGGCCGGCTGTGCTGCCGCAAAGGCCTCACCGCCCCCTACTATTCCCACCGCTGGCCAGGCCCTACGACGACGGTAGCCTCACACCGCAACTAAACCCTAAACCCTAAACCTAAACCCTAACCTAAACCCTAAACCCTAAACCCTAAATCCTAACCCTAAACCCTAACCCTCATACTCCTCTCCGTGCGGGCTTCCACTACCGCATCTTCCCCGGCTCCGCGTCGTCCCCTTCCTAGGCCTCGCCATCATCCACCGCCCTGGTGCTCTTGGTGCGGCATGGTCAACGTGGTCAAGGACGACTTCCATTGGAAGAGTACTATACATGGAGAGGCTGATAGCTGGGTCCACGGCGGCCGCAAGGAAGTGCCTCCTTATTACGCGCAAAATAATTATTCCTCCACCTGACAGCAGGGACCCACCACATGGGCAACTGTATTTCACGAAAAAAACATTTCCCCCTGACTGTTGGGACCCACCAGCTACATCTCCGCATGCAAGGAAGTGTGTCCGGGCAAAAAAAATGATTCGCCCCCCTGACTGCTGGAACGCACCAGCTACATCTTCACAGGCAAGGAAGTGCCTGACAGTCAGGACCCACCTGGTCGAAGCGTACGTAGCGTTGTCATTCTGGTCGCGAACGTGTACGTACATACTGGTCGATGTAGAGGTGCTCACGTGTCATAGTAGAGGCGCGCACGTAGCATGTACACGTACGTACAGCGGCCAGTGTGCAAGAAAGAAAATACGGCCACGTACGTACATACGGGCAGGGTCTCGAACGCCTACTCGCGCATACGTACGGCCAGGGCTCGTGTACATGGATCGGTCAGAACAGAGAAACTGCGTCGTCGTCATGTTCATGGGGAGCCAACCGGCTGGGTCGGAACGGAATGCGTCGTCATGTTCATTGGGAGGGCTTGGACGGAACAGCCGATGGAAACGAGGCCTGGTGTACCGCAGAACGGAGGAAACGGACCTCCTACGGTCGAAACGTGGGTCCTGTTGATCGGGAGGGGTGTGGCGTACCACAAAACGGAGGAAACAGACTTGTGTTGGAGCACTATGATCGAAACGGGGGTCCTGTTCATCGGGAGGGGTGTGGCGTACCGCAAAACGGGACTCCACGGGATACTGTTCATCTCCACCGTCGACCCCCTCCAACCTCCACGGGCTACTATTCATCCACCATCGACCTCCTCCAGCCTCCATCTGCGACTGTTCATCCACGGGCTCCTGTTCATCCAGCCTCCACCGCGCCCTACTCCACCGGTTACTGTTCAACCAAACCTCTCCACGGGCTCCTGTTCAACCACCCCTCCACGGGCTACTGTTCATCCAGCCCTCCACTGTCTACTGTTCATCCTGCCCTCCACGGGGTGGTCCTGTTCATCCAGCCCTCCACGGGGTCCTGTTCATCCAGCCCCAACCGGCTCGATCAATCGGGGTCCTGTTCATATAGAGGCAACACCACGGGGTCCTGTTCATCCACCCCCACCGGGAACTGTTCATCCAAACCCCCCAGTAACGCTCACTATTCATCCATAGTCAGCATCGATCGGCTTCAGTTAGCACCAGTAGCGAAGGAATAGCTCGATCGGGTTCAGTTAACATCCATCGATCGATCGCTCGGGTTCAGTAACGCGTAGCCTGCAGTGCAATCGCTCGGGTTCGGTTAGAGCCCAATGCCTCGCACCCACGTGCGTGCGTGTACGAGAGAAACATGCATCACTTGGCCTCGACCACCCACCGTAACCGGGAACACCTCGATATTTTCCTCGCCCTCGCTTCTACCATGGTTTTTTTCCGTCACGGATGGCCCAAAGAATGTCATGCAGCTGCGTCTCCGGCCCGCCCAGGACGAAAAGCCCATTTTTTGTCATGATTTTTTTTCATAGAAGTAGGACCCCACCACATCTATGATGATACCAGGTTTTGCCACAATTATCGTCATAGAAGTGTCATAAGTATGACAGAAAAAAATTCGATCGGCCCAAAATGTCACGGATGTGTCTTCTTTTTGTAGTGTTATCAAATACCGTGCAACTTTCGTCGTTACCATAAACCCACCATTTACCTTCCTTAAAACAGCCACCATACCTACCTATTATGGCATTTCCATAGCCATTCCGATATATCTTGCCATGCAACTTTCCAACGTTCCCTTTATTATGACACGCCCCATCATTGTCATATTACCTTGCATGATCATGTAGTTGACATCGTATTCGTGGCAAAGCCACCATTCATAATTTTTTCATACATGTAACTCTTGATTCATATCCCGGTACACCGCCGGAGGCATTCATATAGAGTCATATTTTTTCTAAGTATCGAGTTGTAATCCTTTAGGTGTAAATAAATAGAAGTGTGATGATTATCATTATTAGAGCATTGTCCCGTGTGAGGAAATAAAAAAAGAGGCCAAAGAAGCCAAACAAAAAAAAGAAAGAAAGAAAGAAAGAGAGAAGGGACGATGCTACTATCCTTTTTCCACACTTGTGCTTCAAAGTAGCACCATGATCTTCATCATAGAGAGTCTCTTATTTTGTCACTTTCATATACTAGTGGGTATTTTCGTTATAGAACTTGGCTTGTATATTCCAATGATGGGCTTCCTCAAAATGCCATAGGTCTTCGTGAGCAAGCAAGTTGGATGCACACCCACTTAGTTTCTTTTGTTGAGATTTCATACATTTATAGCTCTAGTGCATCCGTTGCATGGCAATCCCTACTCCTCACATTGATATCTATTGATGGGAATCTCCATAGCCCATTAATATGCCTAGTTGATGTGAAACCATCTTCCTCCTTTTTGTCTTCTCCACAACCACCATTCTATTCCACCTATGTATTGCGTGAAAGTTGAAAAAGTTTGAGAATACTAAAGTATGAAACAATTGATTGGCTGAAACTGGGGTTGTGCATGATCTAATATTTTGTGTGACGAAGATGAAGCATAGCCAAACTATATGATTTTGTAGGGATGAACTTTATTTGGCCATGTTATTTTGACAAGACATGATTACTTTGTTAGTATGCTTGAAGTATTATTATTTTTATGTCAATATTAAACTTTTGTCTTGAATCTTTCGGATCTGAAAATTCATGACACAATAAAGAAAATTACAATGATAATTATGTTAGGTAGCATTCCACATCAAAAATTCCGTTTTTATCATTTACCTACTCGAGGACGAGCAGGAATTAAGCTTGGGGATGCTTGATATGTCTCCAACGTATCTATAATTTTTTATTGTTCCATGCTATCATATTATCTGTTTTGGATGTTTAATGGGCTTTAATATGCTCTTTTATATTATTTTTGGGACTAACCTATTAACCGAACGCCCAGTGCCAGTTTTTGTGTGTGCCTATTTTAAATTTTTGCAGAAAAGGAATACCAAATAGAGTCCAAACGGAATGAAACCTTCGTGATGATCTTTCTTGGACCGAAAGCAATGCAGAAGACTTGGAGCCGAAGTCTGGAACTCCACGAGGAAGCCATGAGGCAGGAGGGCACGCCCAGGGGGTAGGCGCGGCCCCCACCCTCGTGGGCCCCTCATAGCTCCATCGACGTACTTCTTTCGCCTATATATACTCTTATACCCTAGAAACATCGAGGAGAGCCACGAAACCACTTTTCCACCGCCGCAACCTTATGTACCTGTGAGATCCCATCTTGGGGCCTTTTCCGGCGATCTGCCGGAGGGAAATCGATCACAGAGGGCTTCTACATCAACACCAAAGCCTCTTCAATGAAGCGTGAGTAGTTTACCATAGACCTTCGGGTCCATAGTTATTAGTTAGATGGCTTCTTCTCTCTCTTTTGCGGTGTGTTTGCCAAGATCCGATGAATTGCGGATTTATGAACAAGATTGTCTATGAATATTATTTGGTTCTTCTCTGAATTCTTATATGCATGATTTGATATCTTTGCAAGTCTCTTCGAATTATCGGTTTCGTTTGGCCTACTAGATTGATCTTTCTTGCAATGGGAGAAGTGCTTAGCTTTGGGTTCAATCTTGCGGTGTCCTTTCCCAGTGACAGTAGGGGTAGAAAGGCACATATTGTATTGTTGCCACCGAGGATAAAAAGATGGGCTTTATATCATATTGCTTGAGTTTATCCCTCTACATCATGTCATCTTACTTAATGCATTACTCCGTTCTTATGAACTTAATACTCTAGATGCATGCTGGATAGCGGTCGATGTGTGGAGTAGTAGTAGTAGATGAAGAATTATTTTGGTCTACTTGACACGGGAGTGATGCCTATATTCATGATCATTGCCTTAGATATCTTCATAACTATGCGCTTTTCTATCAATTGCTCGGCAGTAATTTTTCCACCCACCATAATACATCCTATCTTGAGAGAAGCCACTAGTGAAACCTATGGCCCCCGGGTCTCTTTCCTATTATATTACATCTCTTTTATTTACATCGCATCTCGTTTACTATTTTGCAATCTTTACTTTCCAATCTATACAACGAAAATACCAAAAATATTTACTTTACTATCTCTATTAGATCTCACTTTTGCGAGTGGCCGTGATGGGATTGACAACCCCTTTATCACGTTGGTTGCAAGGTTCTTGATTGTTTCTGTAGGTACTAGGTGACTTGTGCGTTGTGTCCTACTGGATTGATACCTTGGTTCTAAAAACTGAGGGAAATACTTAAGCTACTTTGCGGCATCACCCTTTCCTCTTCAAGGGAAAACGAATGCATGCTCAAGAGGTAGCAACATAGTGCCAAGTGCCAGTTGTTGTTTTTTGTTTGTTTTTTACATCGCAAGAAATCAATATCAAACAGAGTCCAAATGCAGCGAAACTTTTTGTGGATTTTTTATGGACCAGAAGGCACCCAATGGGTCGAAGAAGCACCTGGGGGTGCCCCGAGGGGGCACAACCCACCAGGGCGCGCCTGGGCCCCCAGGTGCGCCCAGGTGGGTTGTGCCCACCTCAGCGGCCTCCTGCACTGCCTCTTTGCTCTATAATTACCCCAATATTCCAGAAACCCTGGGGGAGTCGACGAAAATCAATTCCAGCCGCCGCAAGTTCCAGAAACCACAGATCCAATCTAGACACCATCATAGAGGGGTTCATCATACTCATTGGTGCCTCTCCGATGATGCGTGAGTAGTTCTTTGTAGACCTACGGGCCCGTAGTTAGTAGCTATATGGCTTCCTCTCTCTCTCTATCTATCTATCTACCTATCTCTCTCTCTCTATTCTCAATACAATGGTCTCTTGGAGATCTATTTGATGTAACTCTTTTCGCGGTGTGTTTGTTGGGGTCTGATGAACTTTGAGTTTATGATCAGATCTATGTTTTTATCCATGAATGTTATTTGAGTCTTTTGATCTCTTATATGCATGATTACTTATAGCCTCATATTTCTTCTTCGAATCTTTGGTTTAGTTAGGCCAACTAGATCGATTTTTCTTGACATGGGAAAAGGTGCTTTGTGATGGGTTCGATCTTACGGTTCTTGATGGGGTCTATTTCTACATAAATAGATCTTGTCTACATCATGTCATTGTTCTTATTGCATTACTCTGTTTCTCCATGAACTTAATACACTAGATGCATGCTGGATAGCGGTCGATGTGTGGTGTAATAGTAGTAGATGCAGGCAGGAGTAGGTCTACTAATCTTGGACGTGATGCCTATATAATGATCATTTCCTAGATATTGTCATGATTATTTGAAGTTCTATCAATTTCCCAACAGTAATTTGTTTACCCACCGTCGCTATTTTTCTCGAGAGAATCCACTAGTGAAATCTACGGCCCCCGGGTATCTTCTTTATGATATTTGCCTTCGCGATCTATTTTTATTTTGCTTTTATTTTCAGATCTATTAATCCAAAAACCCAAAAATACCTTGCTGAATTTTAGTTGCTTTTATTTGCATTTAGCAATATACTACAATTTTTACCCCGTCTACTTGCCAATTTCTGGCGTCGTTACCCGAAAGGGATTGACAACCCCTTTAATATGACGGGTTGCGAGTATTTGTTATTTGTGTGTAGGTGTCGTTCACGTAGTGTTGCGTGGTTCTCCTACTGGTTCGATAACCTTGGTCTCATCACTGAGGGAAATACCTACTGTAGTTGTGCTGCATCATCCCTTCCTCTTTGGGGAAATACCGACGTAGTTCAAGCCGCATCAGAGGTCAACCAGGAACATATCTGCTATTGAGAAGAACAAGGCCCCAATGCCCGAGGTTGATGTTGATGATGAGCCACTAGTGCTCAAAAAGTTGAAGCCAAAGATTCAGGATCATGACAATGCCCATCCAGTAGCCGAGAACATGATGCTTAGAAAGGATAAGGGTCTACATCAGTGGAGGATATCTGATCCCTACTCTGTCAAGAGGACTGCTTGTGATTGTTGCTTTCACACCAGAGAACAACATGATTTCTATGAGACTATGTTGCTCGACAAGAAGCCCATAGTCAGTTACATGAAATGGATGGATTGAAAATACATTGATGCCAATGAGGATCACTTCCCCCATGTTCATGAGAGTTTCAGTCTTACAGGAGTGGATACATTTGTTGGTCAGAAGCTCGCCAAATGGAATCACGAGATTATTATGCAATTCTACTCCATAGCTCATTTCTATCTAGATGGGAGGATTGCATGGATGACTGAGGGTTCCAAATACCAATCAACTATCTCTGAGTGGGTTTAACTTCTTGGTGCCCTTGAGGAAGAAGAGAATGACATTGATGTGTATGGGAAGCCCAGGATGGATCACAACCCATTTCCCACATAACCCCATCCTAACCCCCTCCCCCACTCTAGAGCATCGCAACCTAAGGCTGGCTTTGCTTCCCGGGGAGCTCAAGAAGAAAATGGCCAAAATGAGGTTTACGCGACCTCTTCGCCCAACATCGGCGAGGTGGCCTTCAATGAAGCTGGCGACTATGACTAGCCACAACCTTTCAATCTGTGGACAAAGTATTCTGGTGTGTCGCGTGAAGGAAATATTCCCTAGAGGCAATAATAAAGTTGTTATTTTATATTTCTTATATCATGATAAATGTTGATTATTCATGCTAGAATTGTATTAACCGGAAACATGATACATGTGTGGATACATAGACAAACACCGTGTCCCTAGTAAGACTCTACTAGACTAGCTCACAAATGAAAGATGGTTAAGTTTCCTAACCATAGACATGTGTTGTCATTTGATGAACGAGATCACATCTTTAGGAGAATGATGTGATGGACAAGACCCATCCGTTAGCATCGCATATTGATCGTTCAGTTTTATTGCTATTGCTTTCTTTATGTCAAATACATATTCCTTCGACTATGAGATTTTGCAACTCCCAGATACCGGAGGAATGGCTTGTGTGCTATCAAACGTCACAACGTAACTGGGTGATTATAAATATGATCTACAAGTATCTCTGAAGGTGTTTGTTGGGTTGGCATCGATCGAGATTAGGATTTGTCACTCCGAGTATCGGAGAGGTATCTCTGGGCCCTCATGGTAATGCACATCATAAGAAGCCTTGCAAGCAAAGTAACTAATGAGTTAGATACAGGATGATGTATTACAGAATGAGTAAAGAGACTTGTCGGTAACAATATTGAACTAGGTATGTGGATACCGACGATCGAATCTCGGGCAAGTAACATATCGATGGACAAAGGGAATAATGTATGTTGTCATAACTGTTCAACCGATAAAGATCTTTGTAGAATATGTAGGAGCCAATATGAGCATCCAGGTTCCGCTATTGGTTATTTACCGTAGAGGTGTCTTGGTCATGTCTACATAGTTCTCGAACCCGTAGGGTCCGAATGCTTAACGTTCGATGACGATTTAGTATTATATGAGTTATGTGATTTGGTGACCGAATGTTGTTCGTAGTCCCGGATGAGATCATGGACATGACGAGGAGTCTCGAAATGGTCGACAGGTAAAGATTGATATATATATATATAGGACGATGGTATTCGAACACCGGAAGTGTTCCAGAGGGTGTCGGGTACTTATCGGGTCACGGGAAGGTGTTTCGGGTACCCCCGGCAATCCTATGGGCCATACGGGCCTTATGAAGGAACACACCAGCCCATAAGGGGCTAGTGTGCCCCATAAGGCTATAGGAGGAGGAGAAGGAAAGGGGGGAGGGAAAGGAAAGTGTGGATTAGGATTCCCACTTCCTTCCCTCACCCCCCCCCCCTCTTTCCTTCCCCTTCATGCATACATGGACAGGGGGTCACAGGGCAAGGCAGGGCCCCTAGGGGGCGGCGGCCAACCCTAGGATGCCCCTGGCTGCCTCTCCTCCCCTCCCACCTATATATATGTGGGGAGAGGGCGCCTCACAAGCACACACCAAAAATTGTTAGTCGTGTGCGGCGCCCCCCCCCCCTCCACAGTTTATGCCTCCGGTCATATCTCTGTAGTGCTTAGGTGAAGCCCTACACGGATCACTTCACCATCATCGTCACCATGCAGTCGTGCTAATGGAACTCATCTTCTTCCTAGACACCTTTGCGGGATCAAGAGGACGAGGGACGTCATCGAGCTGAACGTGTGCAGAACTCGGAGGTACGTACGTTCGGTGCTTGATTAGTCGGATCTAGAAGAAGTTCGACTACATCGACCGTGTTGTCAAATGCTTCCGCTTTCGGTCTATGAGGGTACGTGGACAAACTCTCCCCCTCTCGTTGCTATGCATCTCCTAGATAGATCTTGCATGAGCATAGGAATTTTTTTGAAATTGCTTGCTATGTTTCCCAACAGTGGCATCCGAGCCAGGTCTATTGATATGTCTCCAACGTATCTATAATTTTTAATTGTTCCATGCTATTATATTATCTGTTTTGGATGTTTATGGGCTTTATTATGCACTTTTATATTATTTTTGGGACTAACCTATTAACCCAGAACCCAATGCCAGTTTCTGTTTTTTCCCTTGTTTTAGTGTTTCGCAGAAAAGGAACATCAAACGGAGTCCAAATGCAATGAAACCTTCGGGAGCATGATTTTTGGAACGAACGTGATCCAGGAGACTTGGAGTTGAAGTCAAGGAAGCTTCGAGGTGGCCACGAGGCAGGGAGGCGCGCCTTCCCCCCTAGGCGCGCCCCCCACCCTCGTGGGCCCCTCATAGCTCCCCTGACCGACTTCTTTCACCTATATATATCCATATACCCTAAAAACTTCAGAGATCAGAATAGATCGGGAGTTCTGCCGCCAGAAGCCTGTGTAGCCACCGAAAACCAATCTAGACCTATTCCGGCACCCTGCCGGAGGGGGGGAATCCCTCTCCGGTGGCCATCTTCATCATCCCGGTGCTCTCCATGACGAGGAGGGAGTAGTTCTCCCTCGGGGCTGAGGGTATGTACCAGTAGCTATGTGTTTGATCTCTCTCTCTCTCTTGTGTTCTTGAGTCGACACGATCTTGATGTATCGCGAGCTTTGCTATTATATTTGGATCTTATGATGTTTCTCCCCCACTACTCTCTTGTGATGAATTGAGTTTTCCCTTTGAAGTTGTCTTATCAGATTGAGTCTTTAAGGATTTGAGAACACTTGATTTATGTCTTGCACGTGCTTATCTGTGGTGACAATGGGATATCATGTGACCCACTTGATGTATGTTTTGGTGATCAACTTGCGAGTTCCGTGACCTCGTGAACTTATGCATATGGGTTGGCACATGTTTTCGTCTTGACTCTCCGGTAGAAACTTTGGGGCACTCTTTGAAGTTCTTTGTGTTGGTTGAATAGATGAATCTGAGATTGTGTGATGCATATCGTATAATCATACCCACGGATACTTGAGGTGACATTGGAGTATCTAGGTGACATTATGGTTTTGGTTGATTTGTGTCTTAAGGTGTTATTCTAGTACGAACTCTATGATAGATTGAACGGAAAGAATAGCTTCGTGTTATTTTACTCAGGACTCTTGAATAGATCGATCAAAAAGGATAACTTTGAGGTGGTTTCATACCCTACAATAATCTCTTCGTTTGTTCTCTGCTATTAGTGACTTTGGAGTGACTCTTTGTTGCATGTTGAGGGATAGTTATATGATCCAATTATGATATTATTGTTGAGAGAACTTGCACTAGTGAAAGTATGAACCCTAGGCCTTGTTTCAACGCATTGCAATACCGTTTGTGCTCACTTTTATCATTAGTTACCTTGCTGTTTTTATAATTTCAGATTGCAAAATCCATTATCTACTATCCATATTGCACTTGTATCACAATCTCTTCGCCGAACTAGTGTACATATATAATTTACCATTGTATTGGGTGTGTTGGGGACACAAGAGACTCTTTGTTATTTGGTTGCAGGGTTGCTTGAGAGAGACCATCTTCATACTACGCCTCCCATGGATTGATAAACCTTAGGTCATCCACTTGAGGGAAATTTGCTACTGTCGTACAAACCTCTGCACTTGGAGGTCCAACAACGTCTATAATAAGAAGGTTGTGTAGTAGACATCATCTATGTGTAGATGACATGCACGACTATAATACAAAGAGTTGTGGGCGGTAATTGTCATACTGCTTACCACCAATGTCTTATTTTGATTCGTCGGTATTGTTGGATGAAGCGGCCCGGACCAACCTTACATGACCACGTTCATGACCGGTTCCACCGACAGACATGCAACTAGGTTTGCATAAAGGTGGCTATCGGGTGTCTGTTTCTCCTACTTTAGTTGAATCAAATTTGACTGTTGTCAGTCCTTTTTGAAGGTTAAAACAGCAAACTTGATAAATCACCGTTGTGGTTTTGATGCATAGGTAAGAAGGGTTCTTGCTAGAAGCCCGTAGCAGTCACGTAATACTTGCAACAACAACAAAGTAGAGGACGTCTAACTTGTTTTTGCAAGGCATGTTGTGATGTGATATGGTCAAGACATGATGTGATATACGTTATTGTATGAGATGATCATGTTTTGTAAAAGTTATCGGCAACTGACAGGAGCCTTATGGTTGTCTCTTTATTGTATGAAATGCAAACGCCATGTAATTGCTTTACTTTGTCGCTATGCGTTAGCAATAGTTGTAGAAGCAATAGTTGGTGAGACGACCATGACACAACGATGGAGATCAAGGTGTCGAGCCGATGAAGATGGAGATCATGATGATGCTTTGGAGATCGAGATCAAAAGCACAAGATGATGATGGCCATATCATGTCACATATTTTGATTACATGTGATGTTTATCTTTTATGCATCTTATTTTTCTTAGTACGGCGGTAACATTATAAGATGATCCCTTAACTATAATTTTAAGGTATAAGTGTTCTCCCCGAGTATGAACCATTGCGACAGTTCGTCGTGTTGAGACACCACGTGATGATCGGGTGTGATGGACTCTACATTCACACACAACGGGTGCAAGACAATTTTGCACATGCGGAATACTCAGGTTAAACTCGACGAGCCTGGCATGTACAAACATGGCCTCCGAACACTGGAGACCGAAAGGTCGAACGTGAATCATATAGTAGATATGATCAACATAGAGATGTTCACCATTGATGACTACTCCATATCACGTGATGATGGGACATGGATTAGTTTATTTGGATCACCTATCACTTAGAGGACTTGAGAGATGTCTATTCAAGTGGGAGTTCTTAAGTAATTTGATTAATTGAACTTAATATATCATGAACTTAGTCCTGATAGTATTTGCATATCTATGTTGTAGATCAATAGCTCGTGTATAGCTCCCCTGTTTTATTTTTTGATATGTTCCTAGAGAAAAACTAAGTTTTGAAAGATGATAGTAGCAATGATGTGGAGTGGGTCCGTGATCTGAGGATTATCGTCATTTCTACACAGAAGAATTTTGTCCTTGATGCACTGCTAGGTGACAAACCTATTGCAGGAGCGGATGCAGACATTATGAACGTTTGCCAAGCTCGGTATGATGACTACTTGATAGTTTAGTGCGCCATGCTTTACTGCTTAGAATCGGGGATGCAAAACATTTTGAATGCCACGGAGCATATGAGATGTTCCAAGAGCTCAAATTAGTATTTCAGACTCATGCCCGTGTGGAGAGGTATGAGACCTCTGGAAATACTTTGCCTGCAAGATGGAGGACAATGGCCCAGCTAGTGAGCATGTGCTTAGAATGTCTGGGTATTACAATCGCTTGAATCAAGTGGGAGTTAATCTTCCAGATAAGATAGTGATTGATAGAGTTCTCTAGTCACTATCACCAAGTTACTAGAACTTCGTGATGAACTATAATGTGCATGGGATGACGGAAATGATTCCCAAGTTCTTCGCATGCTGAAATCAGCGAAGGTAGAAATCAAGAAAGAGCATCAAGTGTTGATGGTTAACAAGACCACTAATTCCAAAAAAGGCAATGGAAAGAAAGGGAACTTCAAGAAGAATGGCAAGCAAGTTGCCACTCCCGTGAAGAAGCCCAAAGCTAGACCTAAGCCTAAAATTGAGTGCTTCTACTGCAAAGGGAATGGTCACTGGAAGCGGAACTGCCCCAAATACTTGGCGGATAAGAAGGATGGCAAAGTGAACAAAGGTATATTTGATATACATGTTATTGATGTGTGCTTTACTAGTGTTCATAGTAGCCATGGGTATTTGATACTAGTTCAATTGCAAAGATTAGTAACTCGAAACTGGAGTTGCAAAATGAACAGAGACTGGTTAAGGGCGAGGTGATGATGTGTGTTGGAAATGATACCAAGGTTGATCAGATCACCATCGCATACTCCCTCTACCTTCTGGATTAGTGTTGAACCTAAATAAATGTTATTTGGTGTTTGCGTTGAGCATGAATATGATTGGATCATGTTTATTTCAATACGGTTATTCATTTGAGTCGGAGAACAATTGTTGTTCTGTTTACATGAATAAAACCTTCTATGATCATACACCCAATGTAAATGGTTTATTGAATCTCGATCGCAGTAATACACATATTCATAATATTGATGACAAAAGATGCAAAGTTGATAATGATAGTGCAACATACTTGTGGCACTGCCGTTTTTAGTCATATTGGTGTAAAGTGCATGAAGAAACTCCATGCAGATAGACTTTTGGAATCACTTGATTATGAATCATTTGATACTTGCGAACCATGCCTCATGGGCAAGATGACTAAAACCCCGTTCTTTAGAACAATGGAGCGAGCCAATGACTTATTGGAAATAATACAGACCGATGTATGCGGTCCAATAAGTGTTGAGGCATGCGGTGGGTATCGTTATTTTCTGACCTTCACAGATGATTTGAGCAGATATGGGTATATCTACTTAATGAAACACAAGTCTGAAACATTTCAAAAGTTCAAAGAATTTCAGAGTGAAGTGGAGAATCATCGTAACAAGAAAATAAAGTTTCTACAATCTGATCATGGAGGCGAATATTTGAGTTACGAGTTTCGCCTTCATTTAAAACAATGTGGAATAGTTTCACAACTCACGCCACCTGGAACACCACAGTGTAATGGTGTGTCCGAACGTCGTAACCGTACTTTATTAGATATGGTGCGATCTATGATGTCTCTTACTGATTTACCATTATCGTTTTGGGGTTATGCATTAGAGACAGTTGCATTCACCTTAAATAGGGCACCGTCTAAATCCGTTGAGACGACACCATATGAACTATGGTTTGCCAAGAAACCTAAGCTGTCATTTCTTAAAGTTTGGGGTTGCGACACTTATGTCAAAAGGCTTCAGCCTGATAAAGCTCGAACTCAAATCGGAGAAGTGTGTCTTCATAGGATACACTAAGGAAACAATTGGGTACACCTTCTACCACAGATTCGAAGGGAAGATCTTTGTTGCCAAGAATGGAAACTTTCTAGAGAAGGAGTTTTTCTCGAAAGAAGTGAGTGGGAGGAAAGTAGAACTTGATGAGGTAATTGTACCTTCTCTTGAATTGGAAAGTAGCACATTAGTGAAATCCGTTCCCATTATGCCTACACCAACTAGAGAGGAAGCTAATGATGATGATCATGAAACTTCGAATCAAGTTACTACTAGACCTCGTAGGTCGAACAGAGCACGTTCTGCACTAGAGTGGTATGGTAATCCTGTCTTGGAAGTCATGTTATTAGACCATGGAGAACCTACGAACTATAAAGAAGCTATGATGAGCCCAGATTCCGACAGGTGGCTTGAGGCCATGAAATCTGAGATAGGATCCATGTATGAGAACAAAGTGTGGAATTTGGTGGACTTGCCCAATGATCGGCAAGCCATTGAGAATAAATGGATCTTCAAGAGGAAGACGGACACTGATGGTAGTGTTACTGTCGGTGTCAAAACCGGCGGATCTCGGGTAGGGGGTCCCGAACTGTGCGTCTAAGGCGGATGGTAACAGGAGGCAGGGGACACAATGTTTTACCCAGGTTCGGGCCCTCTTGATGGAGGTAAAACCCTACGTCCTGCTTGATTATTCTTGATAATATGAGTAGTAAAAGAGTTGATCTACCACAAGATCAGAGAGGCTAAACCCTAGAAGCTAGCCTATGGTATGATTGTATGTTGTCCTACGGACTAAAACCCTCCGGTTTATATAGACACTGGAGGGGGCTAGGGTTACACAAGGTCGGTTACAAAGGAGGAGATATACATATCCGTATTGCCTAGCTTGCCTTCCACGCCAAGTAGAGTCCCATCCAGACACGGGATGAAGTCTTCAATCTTGTGTCTTCATGGTCCAACAGTCCGGCCAAAGGATATAGTCCGGCTGTCCGGAGACCCCCTAATCCAGGACTCCCTCAGTAGCCCCTGAACCAGGCTTCAATGACGATGAGTCCGGCGTGCAGTGTTGTCTTCGGCATTGCAAGGTGGGTGAAAGGATCGATATGGTTGACTAGAGGGGGGTGAATAGGCAACTAACAATTTTTAGCTTTTCTTTAACAATTTAAACTTTGCATCAAAGTAGGTTGTATAGATATGCAACTAGGTGAGCAACCTATATGATGCACCAAGGATAGGAACACAAGCAAGCAAGAGATATAACACAAATAAGCTTGCACAAGTAAAGGCACGAAATAACCTAGAGTGGAGACGGTGGAGGCGAGGATGGGTTACCGAAGTTCCTTCCCTTTGAGGGGAAGTACGTCTCCATTGGAGCGGTGTGGAGGCACAATGCTCCCCAAGAAGCCACTAGGGCCACCGTATTCTCCTCACGCCCTCACACAATGCGAGATGCCGTGATTCCACTATTGGTGCCCTTGGAGGCGGCGACCGAACCTTTACAAACAAGGTTGGGGCAATCTCCACAACTTAATCGGAGGCTCCCAACGACACCACGAAGCTTCACCACAATGGACTATGGCTCCGCGGTGGCCTCAACCGTCTAGGATGCTCAAACACCCAAGAGTAACAAGATCCGCAAGGGATTAGTGGGGGGAATCAAATTTCTCTTGGTGGAAGTGTGGATCGAGGCCTTCTCAACCACTCCCGAGCAAATCAACAAGTTTCATTGGCTAGGGGCAAAAATGGAGCTTAGAGCAACAATGGAGCTTAGGGTTGGAAGAGATAAGTCAACGGGGAAGAAGGGGACCCCTTTTATAGTGAGGGACAAAGATCAAACCGTTATCCACCTACCAGCCCGCGGCCAGCGGTACTACCGCACCAGGCAAGCGGTACTTCCGCTTGCTGCCAAGCGGTACTACCGCAAGGTCATGCGGTACAACCGTGCAGGCCCGTGGTACTACCGCTGCACCAACAACAGCTAGGGCAGACATGTGGCACAAGTGCTGAGGGCGGTACTTCCACGGGCGCGGTACTACCGCTCCCCCTTGCGGTATTACCGCAAGGCAGGAACCCCCTAGCCTAGGAAGAGTGTGGATAAGGAAACATCCGTGCGTACTTCCGCTGAAAACGGAAGAAGCAAAAACCCAACACAGTACTACCGCAGAGGGGCAGTACTACCGCCTGACAGCTGAGCATGGTACTACCGCGGAAGGAAAGCGGTACTACCGTGGTAGGCGCAGATGTAAAAAATTACATCCGCCCCTACTACCGCGGGGGAACGGTACTAGCCTGGTGGGCCACGGTAGTGCAGCTCCAGGGAAGCGGTACTACCGTGGGCACTTGCGGTACTACCCCGCCACAGCACGGTACTACCGCTGGTGCCTATGGTACTACCGCTCACCTGGGAGCAGTACTACCGCGAGCCAACACAGCAGCCAGAAAACAAGGTGACGAGATAGCAACGGAGGAAGCTCCAAGGTGCAAGGGAAAGGAGGGGACAAGGAAGATACATGTACGTGATGATTCCACCCAAACCTTTCTGACGTGGACCCCCTCTTAATAGTACGGCTTTCCTATGACTCAAATCCACCAAAAAGAAACGTAGAAAAGGCGCCGTCTTCAACAGTCTTCGAGGGGCACCCAACCGTCTTGTGCCTAGCGATGAAATGTCTGGGATACTCAAGGCACACAATTAGTCCGCAAACGCATTGTCATCAATCACCAAAACACCTTAGGGATAAATATGCCCTTAAAATATCCCCCTTTTTGGTGGATTGATGACAATATGGGATTTGCACAAGGGAAATAATATTAAGCAAACGCAAACCCCTCCTCTCTAGAATATAGACGGGCTCCCCCTAGATGTGTGCCAACTAGATGGGTGCTTTGGACTGCATGGCACACATACTAGGATCAAAGCTCCCCCTATATTATAGAGACAAGGCATATCTAGTAATAGGAAGGCTAACACTAGACAAGATAGCACAAACATAAGTTAACTAAGATAGATTAGAGTGCATATGTCTTACACCATATGTACGATAAGTCTCGAAGGCACAAACCAAACAAAGGCAAACGAGGTTCAAACGACAAAGCAAACACACCAAGCACGACACAACGCAAATCCCTACACTCTCTCCCCCTTTGGCATCGAGACGCCAAAAAGGCAGAGAGGACACCTACACACACGGAGTGGCTCAGGCAGAGAAGTCATCCAACTACTCCTCGTGCTCCTCGTCAGACTCAGCGGCGGGGACGGACTCCTCGATGTCCTCCTCAGAACAAGTCCACTTGTACCCCTACTTCGCCATCCATGCAGCTTCTGGCGTGATGACATCCTCAGAACCGCCAGAGACAATCTCTCCAAAGAGACTCATAACCTTCTTGTCATGGTGGCGACTCTCCTTGTCTGCCACGTGAGTCCTGTACTGTCCCTTTGTCTGCATGCAGAAGAGAGTCTTCATCTTGTCCTTTAACTTCTTGGCCCACGATGGCTCAGAGGAAGGTGTGGTAGACCTAGCAGCATGGTCCTCAGCAACATTCTCTGCACCAGCCTCCTCCTCACCACCAGCCCTCCTAGCAGAAGAAGCCTCAGCACGGTAGTAGTGTTGGCCCAGTTGGGCTTGATGCGAAGACTGATGGACTCATGCCAAATCCAGTCTGGAGCAAGGAACTCATCACCAGGGTACATCTTCTCCCAAGTTGTGGAGAGCAGCAGAAATAGGTACGGTCCATAGATAGGTACCTTGCGGGTGAACATCGCAAACCGAAGCTCACACCACATGATGTGTGAGACATCAAGTGGCTGAGTCTGAGACGAACGTGCCTCCGCACACAGGAGCAACATGTCCACTAGATAGGAATGAACCTTGTCCTTGTCTCCAATGCGTGGGAACAGAGAGTTGCGGAAGATGCGATGCATGATGTCCAGAAAGGAGTTCAGTACCCAAGTCGACTTGCCATTGGGGAGCACCTTCTCAACAAGGAATGGTTGAAGCAAGTTCTTGTTAGCAGACTCAGAGTTGGCGTGGGGGCGAACACCAACGGGTGTGTGAAGCCCGTCATCAGGAATGTGAAGCAGACCCATGAACTCCTTCCATGTAGCAGACAGCTGACGGCCGTTGGTCATCCAGGTCATCCTCCGCTCATCCCCGGGGTGAAAGTAGACTGATGCAAAGAACTGACAAACAAGCTCAGGGTCATAGTCAAGGTGAAAGGAGATCACAGGCTCAATAGCAAACTGCTCCACCAAGTCCAGAGCCTCTCCAAAATAGTCACGAAACTTGTCCTTCCTCATGTGATTCATGTCTATCTACTTGACATCAACGAAGGTATTCTGCTTGTTCTTGATCACATCCAGATAAATAAGAGCCTGCTGCTTGGTCCAAAACAACTCAGTGCCTCTGAGGACAGCACGAGGATTCACATAGGGGTTGATCTTCCGGCGTTCGACATACTCATTGAGGGAAATCTCGTCCATGCCCTTAGCAGGTTCCTTTTGCTTGCTGGCAGTGGTCTTGACATTGCACTTGGGGGCATTGGAGCCCTCTGGTGCTTCATCTTGGGGATTGCGCGGACGCTTGGAGCCAGTGTCACGACTGGGATTGGAGCGGCGAGAGCCACCACCTGAGACACAAAATTCAAAACACACACGACAAGCAAGAAGGATCAATGCAAAGACCACAACAAAGGAAAAGAAACATGTAGGAAGCACACAAGATAATTGCCATGAGAGAGATTTGACCCCTACGGTAGAACAGCCAAGTGTTGCGGTACTAAGATTGTAGTACCGCTCCTAGTCGCGGTAGTACCGTGTAAGGCCACGGTAGTACCGGGTCTGGGAGCGGTAGTAGGATCTTAGTGCCACAGCTAGCGCGGTAGTACCGCACCTGATGGGCGGTAGTACCACACGAGCTAGCGCGGTAGTACCGCACCTGATGAGCGGTAGTACCGCACATGAGACACGGTAGTACCACACCGCGTTAGATCCGAACAAGTTCAAATCTGAGAAAGCCCGTGAAACCACGGCGGTACTACGGTTGGACAAATCTATCACAGGACAACATATCAAGTAGAATTCCTACGCAACACGACTCTCCTACATCCTACTCTTGCATAGATTTGGCCTAAAATCTCAAGAACAACATGCATCTCCCCAAAAAACTAGAAGCGAGAGAACAACCAAGAAAGAGAGGGATTTGGGGAAAAACCTTGTTCCATGGCAAGAGGAAGTGGTGGGGAACGATCCCACCGGTTGGAATCTGAGGAGAGTGGCCGGACACGGAGATCCGGCGAGGACCTCCGGCGCCGTTCTTGAGCGAGAGAGAGAGAGAGAGACGTGGGGAGAGAGACAAGTGAATGGGTATGGGGAGTTCGAACTCCCCTGCCCGAGTCATAACCCCCATGCCCACTCGACGGTGCGGTAGTACCGCTCGGCGGAAGTACCGCACCAGAGTGGTGCGGTAGTACCGTGCCCTCTCAAGCGGTAGTACCGCGGCAAGCCGCGGTAGTATCATGGGCTCAAAAAGTTGCAAGTTTCAAGCAGGCCGTTGCACGAAAACTTCGAGGCAACACGACACCACAAGACCACGCGACACACGAAGGCAGAAAGGCAAACGACAACACGAAACAACCACGAGACACCACCTCTCCAAAGAGAGGTCGGTGGCCGGAGCCACCTATGTTTGAGTCAATTGGTATGGCACCGCGAAGAATTATCCTTGGGCCCATGACCAAAACTTGTCTTTGAGCCACAAGTACCATCAAACATGGCTAATGTGAAAGACTTGATCAATTTATGCATAATGGGGGGGGAAGGAGAGTTCATTGAGAGAACAACACTCCCCCTATGTCCATGCCTACATCTAAACAAGACTACAAGTTGAGTATGGTGGGGTGTGCAAGGGTTCAAGCAACATTGCTCGAATCAATGATATTTAGCTCATGCCTTAACTCGCGAAATCTTGCTTCATCCAAGGGCTTCGTGAAAATGTCTGCAAGGTTATCATGAGTGTTGACATAGTTGAGAGCGGTCTCTCCTCGCCTAATGTGATCCCGGATGAAGTGATACCGAATCTCAATATGCTTCGTCTTCAAGTGTTGCACCGGGTTGAGAGAAATCTTGATGGCACTTTCATTTTCACACCAAAGAGGCACTTTGTCACCAATGACACCGTAATCCTTTAAAGTTTGCCTCATCCATAAGAGTTGTGCACAACAACTACCAGCCGCCACATACTCTGCTTCGGTGGACGAGAGAGACACACAACTTTGCTTTTTGGAAGACCAACTTACCAAAGAGCAACCAAGGAATTGGAACCCTCCACAAGAGGACTTCCTATCCACTTTGTCTCCCGCCCAATCCGAGTCCGAATAACCTACAAGCTTGAAGTTTGCTCCTCTTGGGTACCATAAGCCAAAGTTTGGGGTATGAGCCAAATATCGAAAGATTTGTTTGACCGCCACATAGTGACTTTCCTTATGTGTGGCTTGAAACCATGCACAAATTCCCACACTCAACATGATATCCGGTCTAGATGCACAAAGGTAAAGCAAGGAGCCTATCATGGAACGATATACCTTTTGATCCACCGCTTTACCATTGGGATCTATGTCAAGTTGGCACTTGGTGGGCATTGGAGTGGAAGCCGGCTTGACATCACTTAGCTTGAATCTCTTGAGCATGTCTTGAGTGTATTTGGCTTGGTTGATGAAGGTTCCTTCTCTTCTTTGCTTCACTTTGAACCCTAGAAAGAACTTCAACTCTCCCATGGAAGACATCTCGAACTTTGAGGTCATGAGAGTGGCAAATTCCTCATTTAAAGCTTTGTTAGGGGAACCAAAGATAATATCATCAACATATAATTGGCACACAAACAACTCCCCTTTGACCTTATTAGTAAAAAGAGTGGGGTCGATTAGCCCAACTTCAAAACCACGGTCTTGTAACAACTCGGTAAGGTGGTCATACCATGCACGTGGGGCTTGTTTAAGGCCATAGAGTGCCTTATCGAGTTGATACACATGATCAGGAAAGTAGGGATCCTCGAAACCGGGGGGTTGCTTGACATAAACCAATTCATTAATAGGACCATTAAGAAAAGCACTATTCACATCCATCTGTTGTAGCTTAAAGTTATGATGAGAAGCATATGCAATCAACATGCGAATGGATTCAAGACGAGCAACGGGAGCAAAGGTTTCACCGTAGTCGATACCCTCGACTTGGGAGTAGCCTTGTGCTACCAAATGAGCCTTGTTGCGAATGATAATCCCATGAGCATCTTGCTTGTTCTTAAATATCCACTTGGTTCCAATGACATTGTGGTTCCCCGTCGGTCTTGGCACCAATCTCCACACTTTGTTGCGCTCGAAGTTGTTGAGTTCTTCATGCATGGCATTGAGCCAATCCGGATTTTCGAGCGCCTCATAGACCTTGTGGGGTTCAACACAAGAGACAAACGTGTGATGCTCACAATAGTTTGCTAATTGTCTACGAGTGCTTACCCCCTTTCTTAAGCTTCCAAGCACATTCGTCATGAGATGATCCTTGGAGGAGAGCTTGGAAGCAACCTTGGCGGCACGACGCTCCAATTCCTCCTTGGGGGTGAGACGAGAAGTGGTCACTTGATCATATTGAGCGCCGTCTTGAGCTTGTTCTTATTCTTGAACTTGCTCGGAGGAGAGAACTTGACCTTGGGCATCACTTGGTGTGTCAACACCGTCTTGAGCATGATCTTGCCCTTGGTCTTGTTCTTGAGGATGAGGGCCTTCATGTTGTTCTTCGGAAGTGTGTGGGCCTTGGGTTGGTGATGGCTCCACTTGAGTGGAGCATTGTCCTTCTCCTTCGGCCACAAGGGGTTCCTCAATGGGTAGGATAAAGCCAACACCCATTCTTCTTATGGCTTGAGGAGGAATTTCATCACCTACATCACAAGTGCCACTTTGCTCCACTTTGGAGCCGTTATTCTCATCAAACTCCATGTTACACGTCTCCTCAATAAGTCTCGTGGATTTATTGAGGACACGGTAAGCATGAGAGTTTGTAGCATAACCAACAAATATGCCCTCATAAGCTCTAGCTTCAAATTTAGACAACCGAACACCTTTCTTGAGAATGAAACACTTACACCCGAACACCCGAAAGTACTTGAGGTTGGGCTTGTTACCGGTGAGTATCTCATATGGAGTCTTGTTCAAGCCCTTGCGGAGGTAGAGCCGATTGGATGCATGACACGCGGTGTTGATGGCTTTGGCCCAAAAGTTGTATGGAGACTTGAACTCTGCCATCATGGTCCTTGCCGCATCCATCAACGTCTGGTTCTTTCTCTTCGCAACACCATTTTGTTGAGGGGTGTAAGGTGCGGAATATTGATGCTTGATCCCCTCATCACTAAGAAACTCATCCAAGGTTTAGTTCTTGAACTCGGTGCCGTTGTCACTTCTTATTGTCAACATCTTTGCATTGTGTTGACGTTGTGCTTCATTTAGAAAGTCAATGACGGTTTGTTGGGTCTCGCTCTTCCTCTTGAAGAAATACACCCAAGTGTATCTTGAGTAGTCATCCACAATCACCAAGCAATACTTCCTACCCCCAAGACTATCGAAGGATGGAGGCCCAAAGAGATCCAAGTGAAGGAGCTCCAAAGGCCTCTTTGAGTAAATGATAGTCGTGGGAGGGTGAGCCTTCTCATGTAGCTTTCCTTCGATACAAGCACTGCAAGCACGATCTTTAGCAAAACTAACATTCGTTAGTCGATGGACATGGTCCCCCTTGAGAAGACTTTGCAAAGATCTCATATTGACATGGTCTAGACGGCGATGCCAAAGCCACCCCACATCAACTTTAGCCATTAGGCATGTCACGGTCTTAGTGGGTCACTCCGAAAAGTTAATCACATATAGACCGTTCTCGACATGCCCAACAAAGGCTACTTTAAGAGTCTTTCTCCACAAGAGGGCCATGGTATCGATATCAAAGAAAGTGACAAAGCCCATGATTGCAAGTTGACGAACGGAAAGTAAATTGTATGCAAGGGACTCAACAAGCATGACCTTCTCGATCATGAGATCATGAGAGATGACTACCTTGCCAAGTCCCAATACCTTAGAAGATGAGGTGTCACCCCGCTCGACATTGGTGGGCATAGATGGAATCTTGTGCACGTCCACCACCAAATCCTTGCTTCCGGTCATATGATTTGTAGCTCCGCTATCGAGCAACCATGATCCCCCATCGGAAGCAAACACCTACAAGAGATCAATGCTTGGTTTTAGGTACCCATTTTGTAATGGGTCCTTTGATGTTAGTAACAAGGGTCTTTGGAACCCAAATAGACCATTCAATGTACTCATGAGGAGAACCAACGAATTTGGCATAGACATGCCCATCACTAGCATGACATAATATATAAGATGGATTAAAGTCGCCGACTTTGATGGGAGAAGTGGCATTGTCCCTTTTGACACCGCCACCCTTCGCATTGTTCTTCTTCTCCTCGGAAGCACTCTCTCCCTCCTTCACAAAGGTTTGCATGAGAGGAGGAGGTCGTTTGGTCTTGTCATTCTTCTTCTTGTTCTTGGACTCGGGCACATACCCAACCCCTTCCTTGGCCACAACTCCCTTTTGATTAATCAAGAGGTCGTTGAGGTTCTTCTTGCCTTGTATGCAAGTTGCAAGACCTCTCTCAAGTTGCACCTTTAGCTTAGCGTTCTCCTCAACAAGATGCACATGCTCACAACACGGGTTCGTAGCATTTGCATTATCAATTAACATCACGCGAGGAAAAGTGGCTTTTTCCTTGGTTAGCTTTACTTGAAGTTGATCATGAGACTCTTTGAGGCTAGCATGAGCACCCTTCAAGACCTTGTGAGCCTTGTCAAGTAGATCAAACTCCTCTTTGAGTCTAGCACAATCAACCTCAAGTTCGGCCTTCTCGGAGTTTAGCACATGAGAAACAATGAGAGCATGATCATAATATTTCTTTAACTTAGCATGATCAACGTTGTGTGACTCCTCAAGAGCCAAACGAAGACCACGCTCTTCCTCAAGAGCATGGGAAAGATCCGAAATCTCATCGGCATAGTCACGACTATGCCCTTCCATCTTAGTGATGGTATCTTCGTGAGTCTCGATCATGTCATTGGCTTCACCAAGTTGTTCCAAGAGAGCAACAAAGGGCTTCTTGGATTTACCCTTAAGTTTGCCCATAAAGGCCTCAAACTCATTCACCTCCACATTAGCTCCCTCATGTTCATCAATGCTATCCGTCGAAGAAGAATGATTAATGATGGTAGTTTTGTTGTTGGGGGTTACCTTGTTGGTGGCTTTAGCCATGAGGCACTTGGCGGTGATGCTCTCATTGGGTGAGTCGAAGAGAGACACCCGTGGGGTCATCGCAATGGCAACTGAGGCCATGGCACCCGACTCACCATCTTCATCATCCTCATTGTACTCTTCTTGTACCACCAATGCCTTGGGAGGAGTCTGCTTGGTGAAGTTGCTCTTGTTGGGGAACAACTTGGCCTTGTCCTTTCGGATGAGCTTGCCGCCATTGTCTTGCTTCTTCTCATATGGGCACTCCGCAACAAAATGACTCACGTTGCCACAATTGTAACAAGTCCTTACATGTTGCTTGCTCTTCGTGCCACTTGAGTTGTTTTTGTTAAAGTTTGGCCTTGAGTTTTTCTTGCTCCAAAATTGCCTTGAAACGAGTGCCATGTGTTCATGATAAGCATACTTTGTATCTTTGGGATTGCTCTCCTCTTCTTCCTCTTCTTCTTCAACGCAAAGCTTGGCCTTCAATGCAAGGTTGGGCTTCTTTGCCCTTTGAGAACGAAGCACTGCATTGTCGGTGGTCTTGTCCAAAATGTTCATGGCCACAAACTCATCCAACACCTCGCTTGAGGTCAAAGTGTGGAAGTCCGGCCTTTGACGAATGACGGAGGACATGGCCTTGTGGTAGGGCATCATTGCCTTGAGGAATTTGTGCTTGATCCAATTGTCATCCGTGTCCTTGCTCCTGTGATCTCGGAGTGAGACCGCGAGTTTGGTTACTCTCCGATAAAGCTCACGAGGTTCTTCATCTTCTTTCATTGCAAACTCATTGGCCTCATCTTGCACCACTTCATAGTTGGAGCGTTGAATGCTTGCGCTCCCCCGGTAGAGAGAGACAACACAAAGCCATACGTCTTTGGCCAAGGCAAAGGGCCGAAGATGAGGTAGATCTTCGAGTGGAATTGCATCTTGAATGATCAAGAGGGCATTTTCATTGAATTGATTATCCGCGGCTTCTCGAGGAGTGAAGTTGCTTGGATCATGCGGATAGAAACCTTCTTCAATGATTCTCCAAAGATTAGTGTTCACATGATTTAAGTGACGTTTAAAGCGGTAAACCCAAGAATCAAAGTCCTCATTTTTCACAATCTTAGGGGGAGGACCGGCATGATTCAAATGAGTGGAAGGAACCGGTCCACCATAAACAAGTGGTGGCTCCACATGAGCAAAGATGTCGGTGCCATTCTTACCACTAGAAGAAGGAGCCTTTTCACTACTAGCTTCTCCCTTATCGGAGGTAGCATCCGTCACCTTGTCGGTGGGAATACCCACTTTCAATGGTGCGGTGGATAGTTTAAGCCCTTCAAGGAATTTAGTAAACATGCTTTCAACCTCGGTCGTCATGGAGGTTTTCAATGTCTCCAAGGCCACATTGAACTCCTCACGAGAGACCGAGGTTCCCCCATCGCCCGTAGACGAGATCGGGTTCACACCGGAGTATTCCTCCACACCGTCTATGGTATCAACCATACTCTTCGGATGGTAAAGTCCTTAATGAAGAGACGAGGCTCTCATACCAATTGAAATGATCGATATGGTTGACTAGAGGGGGGTGAATAGGCAACTAACATTTTTTAGCTTTTCTTTAACAATTTAAACTTTGCATCAAAGTAGGTTGTCTAGATATGCAACTAGGTGAGCAACCTATATGATGCACCAAGGATAGGAACACAAGCAAGCAAGAGATATAACACAAATAAGCTTGCACAAGTAAAGGCACGAGATAACCAAGAGTGGAGACAGTGGAGACGAGGATGGGTTACTGAAGTTCCTTCCCTTTGAGGGGAAGTACGTCTCCGTTGGAGCGGTGTGGAGGCACAATGCTCCCCAAGAAGCCACTAGGGCCACCGTATTATCCTCACACCCTCACACAATGCGAGATGTCGTGATTCCACTATTGGTGCCCTTGGAGGCGGCGACCGAACCTTTACAAACAAGGTTGGGGCAATCTCTAGAACTCAATTGGAGGCTCCCAACGACACCAAGAAACTTCACCACAATGGACTATGGCTCCACGGTGACCTCAACCGTCTAGGATGCTCAAACACCCAAGAGTAACAAGATCTGCAAGGGATTAGTGGGGGAATCAAATTTCTCTTGGTGGAAGTGTGGATCGAGGCCTTCTCAACCACTCCCGAGCAAATCAACAAGTGTGATTGGCTAGGGAGTGAGATCGGGCGAAAATGGAGCTTAGAGCAACAATGGAGCTTAGGGTTGGAAGAGATAAGTCAACGGGGAAGAAGGGGACCCATTTTATAGTGAGGGACAAAGATCCAACCATTATCCACCTACCAGCCCGCGGCCAGTGGTACTACCGCACCAGGCAAGCGGTACTACCGTGGGGCCACGCGGTACTTCCGCTTGCTGCCAAGCGGTACTACCGCAAGGTCACGCAGTACAACCGTGCAGGCCCGCGGTACTACCGCTGCACCAACAACAGCTAGGGCAGACCTGTGGCACAAGTGCTAAGGGCGGTACTTCCGCGGGCGCGGTACTACCGCTCCCCCTTGCGGAACTACCGCAAGGCAGGAACCCCCTAGCCTGGGAAGAGTGTGGATAAGGAAACATCCGTGCCTACTTCCGCTGAAAACGGAAGAAGCAAAAACCCGACACAGTACTACCGCAGAGGGGGGTACTACCGCCTGACAGCTGAGCACGGCACTACCGCGGAAGGAAAGCGGTACTACCGTGGTAGGTGCGGACGTAAAAAATTACATCCGCCCCTACTACCACGGGGGAGTGGTACTAGCCTGGTGGGCCACGGTAGTGTAGCTCCAGGGGAGCGGTACTACCATGGGCACCTGCGGTACTACTGCGCCGCAGCACGGTACTACCGTTGGTGCCTACGGTACTACCGCTCACCTGGGAGCAGTACTACCGCGAGCCAACACAGCAGCCAGAAAACAAGGTGACGAGATAGCAACGGAGGAAGCTCCAAGGTGCAAGGGAAATGAGGAGACAAGGAAGATACATGTACGTGATGATTCCACCCAAACCTTTCCGACGCGGACCCCCTCTTAATAGTACGGCTTTCCTACGACTCAAATCCACCAAAAAGAAACATAGAAAAGACGCTGTCTTCAACAGTATTCGAGGGGCACCCAACCGTCTTGTGCCTAGCGATGAAATGTCTGGATACTCAAGGCACATGATTAGTCCGCAAACGCATTGCCATCAATCACCAAAACACCTTAGGGATAAATATGCCCTTACAGCGGGTTCCTCCTCCGAATACACCACAGAAGAGTTTGAATACAAGGATAGTGTCCGACCCTGCAAAATAAGTTCCACATGCCACCGTAGAGAGAATAATATTTCCACAAATCTAATCTGCTGACACATTTTGGCAGCATGACATCACACCACGGCCTGGTAATTATTTGAACTGTTTTTCTTTAACCAGCCCCGCACATAACGCGAGGCGGTTTCTTGACACGTCTTGTCAAAGCAGAGATCGTGATCCCCTTATCACGGGATTCTCATCAATACAAACGTGGGTAACCCAACCGTGCATGTTGGTATGACTCCTAGATCTTAGGTAAGTCTCGAACGGCCACGAGGAGGACGCCCGATATTCATCCCCTTCATAAAGGGACAAGGCTTTTTCTTTTTCCCTCCCGAGCTCAATCGAATCCTTCCCTCGCCTTGAGTTCTAACACCCAAAGCCCAGGTCAAGTGCTTCGGACCTTCAATCATGTCTGGATGCAGCCTTCAAGGCCGGTGGATGCCTTCCTCTGTCACGGAGGAGGACGTCAAGAAGTTGAGGGAGGCCAGATATCTGACCGCCGAAATTTCGCATAGGCTGCCCGCCCGAGGGCAGGTCGTCCCTACTCCCGAACCCAACGAGAGCGTTGTGTTCGTCTCCCACTTCCTCCGAGGACTAGGCCTCACTCTGGATCCCTTTGTTAGGGGTCTTATGTTCTATTACGGGCTGGATTTTCATGATCTGGCCCCGGATTCCCTTCTTCACATCTCATCATTTATTGTCGTTTGTGAGGCCTTCCTCCGCATTACCCCTCACTTTGGCCTGTGGCTCAAGACCTTCGATGTGAAGCCGAAGATGGTCGAGGGGCAGTACACAGCGTGCGGAGGTGCTCTAATAAGCAAAATTGCTGACGCTCCATGGCCAAAGGGTTCCTTTCCAGAGGTGTCCGGATTGTGGCAACGGGAGTGGTTTTACGTCACAGCTCCCCGAAGTGCCAAGTGGGTAGCTGCCCCCACCTTTCGCTCGGGCCCTCCACCACAACTGATGTCATGGATCAGCACGGGGCTGAGCTGCGGTCCAGCCAAGGACGTGCCAATATTGCAGAGCCGTATCCGAGATCTCTTTGAGGGAGATTTCAGTCTGGTTATGGTAACGCAAGTTATGCTGGTTCGTCGAATCCAGCCTTGCACCTTGTCTAGTGCCCTCAAAGGAAGATGAAGAGGGGAATAAAGAGGGCGAAAGCGGACCTCCATCGCTACTTGTTCCAATCGAGGGAATGAGCGCCTCCGCGAGGGAGGATAACCAAGGGGAAGAATCTGGCATTCTCTCTCCCCGGGGAAGGAAGAGGACTACCTCTGAAGATCCGGAAACTAAGGTTTCCAAACGGGAGAAGAAATCTCCGCCAGAGGGTCCTGCCTTGGAGGGTATTCTTGCCGCACAATGTCCGCGTGGGGACCAGCCCTCTACCGAGCTGTAAGTAATCAAAAAGTACTCAATAGTGAAGATATCCTGCCTTACTTCCGAAGACAATAACCGATGCTTGTAAATTGTAGTCCGGATCGCAGCCCTTCTCGACAGAGTTCATCTTCGGGGGATCTTCTTCCGGAGATGATGGAGAGCGAAACGCCTCCCCGGACTCCCCAGCTGAAGAAGCGGGCGACATTGAAGTGTCGTCGCGAAGGGTATCTCCGGATCCAATATCGCCAGAGGATAACCCTTTGGCTGCCCGGCATCCCCAGTATCTGGTTCCTTAGGAGAGCGACAGCAAGGGTCCGTACTGTGTGCGGTCGGACGCGCTGAAGGATCATCTAGGGAAAGTTGTCATCTCGGAAGCGCATCGTACGCTAATGGGTACGGTAATTGAAAGGATTTCATCCGCCGAAAGCGGTTTGCACGAAGCTTTTATGAGTCTGCTGAAAGGCTTCGAGGTATGTAAAATAATGTATGCCTTTAATAGTACCACATACGTTAGGTATGCCCATGCAGATAGTAGCCCCTGAGACTCTGGTTGTCGTCGAGAACGGCGGCAAACAGAGGATCATAGTCCCAGGTAATAACTGGACCGCCTTTATGTGCAGGTGGTTGAAGCTCCGGTGGCTAGCCGGACTGATGGGTTTGCCAAACTAAAGCGGCAACTGGATGCGTCAGATGCCGACATCGTGCTTGTCAACAAGCGGCTTGACGAGGCACATGGTGAGTGATTTTTCTGGTGATCGTCACATAATAAGAGCAGCATGATGCCAGTATCTTTAATATGTTGTGACTGCAGATGGAGCGGCCACCGTGGAGACCCTTCGGGCGGAGCTTGCCCGAGCCAAGGAGCAAGCAAGGAGTAACAATGTGGCTGCTTTACAGGCGGCCAAAGAGTTAAGGGCCGAACAGGCCGCACATTGCAAGATCAAAGAAAAAATTGCCAAGATGGCCGTGGAGTTAAAAGATGCTGTTGACCGCTACCGGCTTCTTGAAGAGGAAAACCGGGAGAAGGTGATGGACCTGGAGAAGGCCCGGGTGGATGCCAAGGAAGCCCGCTCCAAAATTAGAGCGACGAAGGAGCAGCTGAATCAAGCTACAGATATCGTATCTGGGAAGCCCTTCTTGTTGCGGACTAAGTTAGGAGATCCGAAGTATGCTCCTCTGGACCGGCTATGGAGTTCTGCAGACGCGTACATGGATTTGGCTGCAAGTGCTGCTGATGCAGCCGAGTACTTCAAGGATCAGAAAGGTCCCGAAGTGGAAAAGCTGTTCTGGTCACAGTTTCACGCTCCAGTCCGTCCGCTACTGCTGAATGAGCGGTTGACCGGTTGGGCCGAGCTCCATAGGTTTTCTGGACTTGCCATGAGGTCCGTTGTGGATCACCTGTGGCCGGGAGGGCCAAGGCCGAGTGGCTACTTTAGCTTAGTGCAACAATTCCTTGAAGCTGTGCCACGCATCGATGTTGTAAAGAGATTAGCGTGCATAGAAGGTGCGCGGATGGCCCTTGCCCGTGTCAAAACATACTGGGCGGAGATGGAGGCCACCATTGTTGCGGCACAGGGTTCGGCCATAGGCCGAGTGGCTGCCGAGCACTACTTTGAAGAAGTCCTTGAAGGCGCTCGTTCGATAGAGGCTCAGTGCTCGAAGAATATTATTTTCCAGTGACATGTAGTCCCATTGTACAAACAATGTTTTATTGAAGTTATCAAGGTTGTATTTATACTTCTGCCCGAAAGTGCTATGATGCCTCTTGTGCGGCCGTTTATGTATATATGTATATAACATGAAAGATGGCCATCGTCGGCTTCAGCCACCACGCATATAATGTGGGGGTGTTCGCAGAAGACGCATGTTCACACTTGATCCAACGTCCTGGTCCATTAAGGAGGTGATAGCACAGCGAACTAGGCAACCGGACTATAATGCTTTAACACTTTCACTTAGCCAGAGGAGTTTGACAGTGGGGCTACTATATAGCCCCTGGTGGCTCTGCGCTCATCCGGATTCAGGGCGCGTACATGCCTGGCCGGGAAACGGCCCTTCGTTAAGGCGGAGGAATCCTGAAGATTCCTCTAGGTCATCGAGTGGTTGACCAGTCTCCCGCTATATCATGACAGTCAGTTTTCGGCTTTCTCTACTGAGGTGCTCGTCCGGATGAACTAGGGCACAATCGCAGTAGTTCTCCTGGTGCCGCTTTAGCCGATAGAGCGGAATGTAAAGCAACAAAACACAGGAGCCGGGCAAACCCAACATTTGACCAAAGACATGATTCGGAGCTGATGAATATAAGGCCAAACTCGCGACGCCGAACACTCCCTAAGGTATTCGGTCTTTATGATGTAAACCGGGCCTAAACAGTGCCCTTTCTAATAAGCCCCTGGTGTCCAGGTACGTGCAATATTCTGACGTGGCCACATGCCAATACGTCAACATCCTTCTCAATTGTACTGAGAATCCGAGGGATGTGTATCAACAAGAGACAGTAAAAAAGGTTTACGCAGGGTCTTAATCTAAAAAGAATCCTTGGAACGGATCCCTGCTGCACGTCTGCGCCTGTGTCTCCGTTGTGCCATATTCTGGACGGGTGTAGCACGATGGTCATCTGAAAAAGGAAGGAACTTAATTGAAAAGTTGTCGTGCAAAAGGTAGGTTATACTAAATAAACCATGTACAGTTTGAAATGAGTAAGGTTGAGCCTAATAGTCACTTGTTTGCGCGCGTTGAGTCCCTTGTATTGTAATAGGGGTATAGCCATAAAACCTGTATTAATTACATATAGTTGCGCCGGACTCGTCCAACCGCTTTTGTGGTCTTAACAACCTGTCAGATACTTTAGTTGGTGAGGCCGTTTAGTGTGCGGCTGCCAAGGCAGCCGCACGGTCTTCCAAAGCTTTCGGGCTGACTCTCCGGGCTGTTGAGTTATATGAATCAAATCGTGTGCATCCGGTGGTCGGACATAGGTCCCTTGAAAATTTTCCGAAAAGCATCTTCGAGCTCTTCCCAGCTTCCAATGGAGTTTTCGGGGAGGCTTTTAAGCCAGTGTCGAGCTGGCCCTTTGAGCTTGAGGGGTAAGTACTTGATGGCATGGAGATCGTCTCCTCGAGCCATATGAATATGGAGGATGTAGTCCTCAATCCAGACCCCAGGGTCTGTCGTTCTGTCGTACGCCTCTATGTTTACGGGTTTGAATCCCTCTGGAAATTCGTGGTCCAGCACCTCATCGGTGAAACATAGGGGGTGTGCGGCACCCCTGTATTTGGGTGTACCGTGGTGTTGGGATGTTTGTTACGTTGCATTGCATGCTGGAGCACGCTTGCGTGGCCCATAGATTGAACTGGTTGCGCCATCCTTTTGATGCGAGCCCTCACGCGGATCGCATACTGGCTTATGTGCGGCGTCGTTTGCCACTCTATGTTGTCCACGATGTCGTCTATTCGACCGGATGGCCGTTTTGTTTTTTGATTGCGGGGGATCTTAGGCCTCCTCGTCAAATTCAAGTAGCAACTTTCGCTTCGGGTAGCTCTTGGTGTGGCGATTACTGCTATACTTCGCTTCAGTGTTGAGTACTTCACTCCATTTGATTCTGAGTGTGTCTTGTGCAGCCCTGAGCCTTTGCTTCTGCTTTTTCAGACTCCTCGCAGTGGCAACAAGCCTTTTATGGGTATTCTGTTGCTCCGGGTGCCTATCCGGTGTGATGTTATCCAGACTGTTATCTTCGACGGAGTCGGGTTGTTTGGTTTGATTCTCCGTGTTGCCGTGGTCGCACGATGGTTCAATGTTGTGTTTGTCGTCCGCTGGCTCGCCTTGCTCTATCGATGGGTTTATATGATCGCTGCTTCTGCTGAGGCGGGATTTGGAGCGGCGCTTATGCCGCCGCTTTGACTGCTTTTCGAGGGAACAACCCTTTGCTGCGTCCTTCCGTTCTTCATCGTCATTTTCTTTGGGTGTGTCCACCATGTATACATCATATGATGAAGTGGGCGTCCAATGCCCTGTGGGCAGTGGTTCCTGTTCGTCTCCTGCATCGTTGTCCATACCATCGATGCCTTCAGAGTCGAAGTCGAGCATGTCGGTCAAATCGTCGAGAGTGGCTACTAAGTGGGTGGTGGGTGGGCGGTGAATTTCTTCATCATCCGCATCCCAATTCTGCCGGACATGGTTCGGTCAGGGCTCTCCTGATAGAGAGAGAGACCTTAATGAGTTCAGTATGTCGCCGAAGGGCGAGTGCTGAAAGATATCCGCAAAGCTGAACTCCATGATCGGCGCCTAGTTGGATCCGATAGGCACGGGCGCAGGCGGTTCGGAGTCCGTGGCCGGGGAAGAATCCGGTAGTTCGGCGTCATGGCTCCCGTGAAGGGTAAGGTCGATACTCGGCTCAATCACCGCTGAGAATATGGCCTCCTTGGAAGATTGTGAACGCCTCCCGCCCTAGAAGGGCGTGGTATCCACTATTGAACGGGGCCACTTGGAACGTAATCTCTTCGGACCTGTAATTCTCCGGCGTGCCGAACACCACATCTAGTGTGATTTTGCCTGTACAGCGTGCTTCTCGACTGGGGATTATTCCTCTAAAGGTTGTGCTGCTTCGCTCGATGCGGTTCCAGTCTATTTCAATTTTTTGAAGGGTTTCCTCATAGATGAGGTTTAATCCGCTGCCGCCATCCATGAGCACCTTGGTGAGTCGAAAGCCATCCATAATTGGACTGAGGACCAATGCAGCTGGTGCTCGGGCTGTTCGGAACTTAGGTTCATCACTGGCATTGAAGGTAATAGCCGTGTCACTCCATGGATTTATTGTTGCCACATGGTAGATTTCGGCAAGGCTGCGGAGCATTCTATTTCGCCTATTATTTGATGCCAAGGTCTCAAAGACTGATAATACCATATTGTTATCCCTGGGATGGTGCTCTGTGGCCTCTGGGATGAGAAGATCCTTGCCGCTTTTGGCTACCTGCCGGAGTATCCAACATGCTCTAAGGCTATGTGTTGGTGTGGCGCCTTCTGTACTATGAATTTTGTAGGGTCCGTTGAGCCATCCCTCCAGTACCGTTCCATGCCCTGTAGAGGGTTTTTGCTTTTTGGTAGTTGACCCGGGTGTATTGTGATAATGCACCCTTTTATTTCGGACTGGGTTTGTATTCAGGGACGGATTATCCCAAAAGTTTGTTTCGGTTTTCCAGGCACTTTCCATCGCGCGGTACTTTCGTACTATGGACGCCAAGTCAGCGAAGCGTGTTATCTCACGGCGATTTATGGCGTTAAGGATTCCCTTGTCCATGCAATTATTGCAGAAAAATAGGATTGCGTCTTCCTCACGGCAGTCCTTAACCTTGTTCATCACAAGGAGGAATCTGGCCCAATAGTGATGTACTGTTTCCTGGGGCTCTTGCCTGATGTGGGAAAGATCGCTTATGTTTGGGTGGGTGGGTGGAATTGAATCCGAACCCTTACCCGATCTGGGATCCAGGGGCCGAGGAGTTTCCAATTTTGGAAGTTCCGGTTCCGGGGTGTTACCCGATAATCCTGGCCCGCTGCCTGACTCTAAGTTCAGGGATTGGATGTTGTCCTCCCGCGAACGGGCATCCGGCTCGGAGAGCTCGGGAATCCGGACATAGTTGGTCCTCAAGGTAGAGGAAAGGTCGCCGCATTGTTCCTCCACCACTGCAGTATGATGGGTGACCGATGGAGAGTTAATCTCCCTTTGATCGGGTTTAAGCCCAATCCGATCATAGTCTGTAGCGACTCCCAAGGCGGCGATGCGATCCAAGAGCTCGTTTAAGGAAGCAAGCTCCATTGGATCCATCAGTTCGGCGAGTGCCGATTTGACGTGGAGGCTGTTTTCGATGACCCGAGAAGTCATCGTCGGCGCGGCGGCCGAACAGGCGGTCATGATGAAACCGCCTAGCCGGAGAGTTTGGCCGACAGCCAAAGCTCCCCCAATAGTAGTAAAGTCTTTAAAGATGAGATGAGACATCGTTCCTTCTAGCGACGGCACAGTGGAACTCTTAATGAAAGCACCAATGTCGGTGTCAAAACCGGCAGATCTCGGGTAGGGGGTCCCGAACTATGCATCTAAGGCGGATGGTATCAGGAGGCAGGGGACACAATGTTTTACCCAGGTTCGGGCCCGCTTGATGGAGGTAAAACCCTACGTCCTGCTTGATTATTCTTGATAATATGAGTAGTACAAGAGTTGATCTACCACGACATCAGAGAGGCTAAACCCTAGAAGCTAGCCTATGGTATGATTGTATGTTGTCCTACGGACTAAAACCCTCCGGTTTATATAGACACCGGAGGGGGATAGGGTTACACAAGGTCGGTTACAAAGGAGGAGATATACATATCCATATTTCCTAGCTTGCCTTCCACGCCAAGTAGAGTCCCATCCGGACATGGGACGAAGTCTTCAATCTTGTGTCTTCATGGTCCAACAGTCCGGCCAAACGATATAGTCCAGCTGTCCGGAGACCCCCTAATCCAAGACTCCCTCAGTTACTATCTACAAAGTCGACTTGTCGCAAAAGGTTTTCGGCAAGTTGAAGGTGTTGACTACGATGAGATTTTCTCACTTGTAGCGATGCTTATGTAACATCCCAAATTTTCAATTTGGATGTTATACATAGGTTATCATATGCATACCATATTTTATTTGCATTTCGATTGTGATCCTAGAAATCTTAAGCAACTCAAGGACCCAAGGACAGAGTTGGAGGTTTCACAAATTTTCATATTTGAATTTTTCAAATTTGAAAAAAATGGATCAATTTGATTTTAATATTTTTCTCTCCAATTATTTCCAATAACAAAAATAAATGAGAGAAGATAAAATGACTTCTTCAATAAGAGAGGAATATTGGAGAAAGAATTTTAAAATCAAATTATTATTTTAGTTGTATTTTATTTTGCTGTTTTATTTGAATTAGAGAAAAATATGCATTTTTGAAAATTGCATTTTGTTAGGCCAGAAAAATGTTCACCTTGTCCTAAATATTAGGTTTGAACGGTGAAAATTATTTCTGGTATTTTTAGAATTTATTTATATTTTATTAGGATTTTGTTTTGAGCGAAATTTTATTGAAAAAAAACTTCTTCGCCCGACTAGGCCGAAGGCTCAGCCGATCCAGGCCGCAGCCCACCGCCTCGCCCCGACCGACTCGGGCAGGAGTCCGGCTAGCACACGCCGCCGCAGCCGAGTTTGGGGAGGACTCCTCCTCCCGATGACCCCCTCCCCAAGTCGCCTCGCCCCCTTGGCCTTTGTAAGCCCGTGCCCCGCTGCCGCCTCCTCCACCGCAAGCCGCCGCCGTCGCTGCCAGCCGGCGCCCCGCGCCGTGCCCCGCCGCCGCCACCTTGCCCGACGCCGCCGTCCACCGGATTTCGTCGCCGGTTGTTTTTACGAAAACCGGTAAAAACCGCATAGACCCAACCCGGTTATTTCCAATTATTCGGTTTATTCCGTTAGAACGGTTTTATTTCTTTAGTTTGTTAATTAACGAACGTTCATCGATTAGTTTCTGTTAACGAACGAATTCGTTCGTTTAGATCTGTTAGCGGACGTTCGTTCATTAGGTTTTTTCTTTTTCTTTTATCTTTTGGCTAGGGACCAATCCACGAATACTTTTATCACAGATTAGTCCCTAAACTTCAAACCCTTGCTACTTTTTACTCGTTTGTCCAAATCCAGTGAAACCAACGCCAAAATCTTCATCTTGTTCCCGTCTTTCCAGATAACCAACTTGAACATGATTTTGGACATATTAAAATTTGGTTTCAAGCAGATTTGATTTCGAACTTATTTTGATTGTTGTTTGAGTTTCGTAGCTCCAATTTGATTGATTCTTTTTGCAAATAGAAGCTCTTCAGTTGAACTTTCAGTTTGGATCTTTTATCCTAAGTTTTACCCTTGCATCTTATGCTTGAGTGCTTATGTATGCTATTGCTTTTTCACGATAGAGTTTTCGAAGTGCGAAGCGTGCTACTACGAGTCACTAGGGTTTTCAGATCGTCAGCAAGGCAAGTAACACTTTGATCATACCCCTTTATTACCCAGTTTTTATGCATTAGTTTCTATCCTCAAACATTGCATGAGTAGGATCTGATTAACATGTGGGTATTGGGAAGTAGTTGATGAGGTAGAACCTATTGTCCTTTGTTCAAACCTTGGGAGTTGCTATGTTATGCTTATACTACTATGCTATGTTCGTAGACGTGGTTTGGTTTTGAGAGAAGTCATGACAGATGTGAGAGATTGTTGTTAACTAAGGTTTAACTTAAGGTGGCTACTTTAACACACATCTGGGTGGATTGGTTTGTGGGCACCTGGGCAATCCAGTGTTGTCCAAGAAGAATCCCGGGGTATCCGTGTGATTTTTCCTATGGTTTGCCACTTAGGCTCAAAGGGATCATTATGTTATTCATGCTGGAAACTTCCATGTGCAGCCAGATGCCATTATGGGCTCTGGCATAGTTGAGTAAGTTGTGGGAAACCTTTCCATGATGGGCTAGCAGATGTAGGGGATTGTAGGTGTACCGGCCTATCTATCGGTTAAGGGGACCTCTTCGGAAAGACTGTGTCTCGGTCATCCGTTTCTCAAACATCATGCAGTGCGAGAAATCCAACAGAGGAGATCGAGTCTTGTGGGGAAAAGTGCAAAAACCTTTGCGGGGTGTACAAACTAATCATGGTTACTCGTGTCCCCGGTTATGGACATCTTGAGTATCTGGTGCTTGAATTACTATGTTGATCTCATCACTTTACTTAATTAATTTGTGGGGTTATTGATTATTAATTTGGGATAGAGATGGGGTTAGCATTCTCAATGTTTTCAACAAACTTTGTAGTTAAATAAATGTATTCCCTTGTTGTAGGGAAAAACTAGCTTTCTGCAAATGATAACCAAAGAGCCTCCACCAGCCATATATGCATATAGTTATCGTTGTTACTTGTCCATTGCTTTATAGTGTTATCTTGACAACATATTCCATGTGCTGACCTACACAGGATGCAATGTATTATGTTGCAGAGTTTTCAGATGAAGAGTAAGGTGCGTTAGGTCGTTGTCATGCACTCAGCCATGCCATTGGAGTTGATGGACTCATTTACCTTTCGAAGCTTCCGCTGTTATCTTTTTAGATGGCCTTTGTCAGGACACCGATCCTAAGTCACACCGATCTAGCATGTAACACATCATATCACTTTGCGGCCTCACGCATGGTATTCCCACGGGTGCCACCTTACCTGGCCCAGGACCGTTTGCGCCTTTTAGCTCACGTATATGATAGTGTCGCTAGCATCCATATGACAAAGAACCCGGCCGACATGGCTAGTCGTGAACCCAAAGCGGCACTAACCCATGGGGACAGGCATACATGAATCAACTTCGAGCATGTCGGTCAACAGCGTGTGAATCCGGGATGTAGCACTGGGCTAACAGGACTCCAGTAACCCGGGCTGTAGCAGGCTAGGCAGGACTCCGGATGTCACTGCGTGACATTTCCCTGAAGGGACAGACACAGGAACGAAGTGAAACACATGCCGGCCAGTCAAGTGTCCTGAGCAGTAGTGCTGGGCTAGCAGGACTCCGACGAACCGGGCTGTAGCGGACTACTATGGCTCAAGGAAGCACTAGACTACATTTCCCCATAAGAGAGGCTGCCAAGGATAAACAACTAGATTGTCGGATCCCACACATACCAAGCATTTCAACCATACACACAATATGCTCGATATGTGTAAATACAACATGGCATCACAACATAACTCTACGACTCAAAGTATTTATTCATTAGGCTCCGAGGAGCGAGATATTACAAATATGGGTCTTATGACCCAACATACAGAGCATACAAGCAACAAGCACATGCGGAAGCTTAACTTGTCTGAGTACAGACAACTACAAATGAAGAAGGCTGAGAAAGCCTGACTATCTACCAGATCCTGCCGAGGGCACAAGATCGTAGCTGAGGTATCAAGCTAAACATCGAAAGTCCACGCGGAACTACTAGCGAGACTGACGTCTCTCTGCAAAACATAAAATAGGCAAACGTGAGTACAAATGTACCCAGCAAGACTTACATCAGAACTAGCTACATATGCATCAGTATCAGTAAAAGGGAGTGGTGGAGTTTGACTGCAGCAAGCCAGCTTTGACTCGGTGGCTATCCTGAACTATGACAGCAAGTAACTCTTTTGAGGTGGCGCACACGAGTCCACATATTCACCATATCAATACTCCACTATGGATTCGCTCCCGTCTCCCTACGAGAAGGCCATCCATAGCACTCACACTTATCTTGCGAGTTTTAGAGTATCCACTTCAAGTTATCTATGAACTATGCAAGGGGTCCAAGTTTCCATATCCGAGGAATCCGGCTATTCGAATAGATAATGATAACCCTGCAGGGGTGTACTTCTTCACACACGCTCCCACCACTTACCGTCGTTTACACGACATGTACTCGGCAACCTTCAAGCGGAAGCCCAACGAGGGTGTCGGCCACGGCCTACCTAAACACTCAAGTCTCTAGTCAGGTTTATCGCCTATCCAGGTTCCATCCAGGGACTCAGCCGAGGTTTCCACATATGGCCCCGAACGATGTGTACAGGGTTCCGAGACACCAAACGGGCGCCCGGCATGCCCGGCCACGGTGTATCTACCGCATCATAGCCCACCCCTAGGGTCAGCGCTACGCACGGCCTCCAACACATAACCTACAAACACCAGAAACTTGTTGCAACTCCTGGACAGAGTACTAGGGTGATTAAGAAGCCGAGAGGGTCAATTAAGGATCCCAATGAGTGGTAGTAGCTGTTCATGGATCACAGACACAGAACTCAGTTCCTGACGGACGGTTTCAATGAGACAACCCACCATGTACTCCTACATGGCCTCTCACCGCTACCTTTACCAAACGTGTTCACACACTTAGCTCACACACAGTAGGACATGTTCGTCACTGTTCCAATTCACCCCCGATGAATCAGACCGACTCAACTCTAAGCAGTAGCAGGCATGACAAACAAGCATGAATGAGTAGGCACATCAGGGCTCAAACAACTCCTACTCATGCTAGTGGGTTTCATCTATTTACTGTGGCAATGACAGGTCATGCAAAGGATAAAGGGGTTCAGCTACCGCAGCAAGTAACAGATGAATCGTTGTTGTCCTAATGCAGTAAAAGAGAGCAGGAGCGAGAGAGTGGGATTGTATCGGAATGAACAAGGGGGTTTTGCTTGCCTGGCACTTCTGAAGATATTATAGCTCTTCATCGGTGTCATCGAACCCATCGTCGAAACCACGTCTATCGAGAGGGAACAAATACCGGCAACAGGAGAAAGAAACACAATCAAGGCAATGCACAATATGATGCATGATCATGACATGTCAATATGCTATGGTTTGAGCTAATGCAACTAGCAACATGTTAAATGGAGTTGGTTTGAACCCTAGGTTCAAATTCAAACTCCATATGTGAGAGTTTAAATTCCATTTATATGAATTGGCCTAATCAGCAGCCATAAGTTGTTCTAACATGCATGAAAATGGCACAGATGGATTCCTTGAATTTTTCTGATAATTCTTGTAGGGACTAGTTGGATTATTCCAAAGCCCTTCACCAAAGATCAGAATTATTGGACATATATTAATTAATTAATAAATATATATCCAATGCAAATAGTTATTGATTTAATTCAAAGGCCCAAAATAAATATCTCTGAGATTCCAAAAATATTGTTTTAAGTTTTACCTCTTGCCAATATTTTCAGAGACTAAGAGGAACATTTTCTTGGACTTCTTTGAAAAGATTTTAATGTTGATTATTTTTGAAGTGATTTATGAGGGTTTCAACTAACCTCAATTCAACTTTCAGAATTTAGACATGATGCATGATGCTCACTCAGGTAATTAGCTACAAGCAAATTCTAGGGCTGTGACAACTCACCCCCACGAAACAAGAATCTCGTCCCGAGATTCAAGACGTGAGGTAAGAAGATAGAGGGAACACCAATAAAGAATCTTCACGATCCGATTGCCCTTCTCAAAGATGTTGATTCATTGCATCATGTCGATCTTGACATCCTCGCTTTTGAGATCTTCATCCACGCGATGACGACGGAAAGAAACTCAACTAGGATTGATCTTCTCGAAGATCGAGCTAAACAATATCAACTCGCGGAATGAGATGTTGAAACATCTCGAGTTGAGACACAAAACACATCAAGAGGGATGGAAGAACAATGACAGGGTTTGATTTGGTGGGCAACAATTCCACGCCTAAATAGATGGTGAGGGGGTTTCAAAGTAGCGAGAAGTTATGTTGCCCATAATACCATAACGAGGCACCTTAGTGAAGGTGACTCGTAGAGCTATTCCCTTAAGTGACAAAAAGAATTACTTTTGACCCATAGATCATTGAAACTCTTTATACCAGCCTAAGGCAATCACAATCGATCTTTTGAAGGACTTCAAAAGAATGACATACTCGGACTAGAATGGATGATGAGGACTACCTTGTTGAAGACAACGCAAAGGATGATTTTTGCTTATCATCAGAAATGGATGAGACCCATGGTAAGTCCACTTTTGAAGATGATCATGAACAACAACTACTGAGGTGCAAGCTGGGAACAAAATGCAAATGTTGGGAGTGATTCTAGTAACTGGGGAAGAACTCAACAGTTGAGAGTGAGTCCACTGTTTGAAGAGGTTATAACATAACCGAGGAAACTGGAAGAAAATCCCAGTTAACGCCAACGGTAAAACCTGGTGCTTGCGCGTGCTCTCAAGAACTTGAGCATCTCCATATTCATCAAGGTTTTACCAATATCCGTGTCAAGGATCTTGGCAACACAACATACCACCATGGTGAATGGTGATGGGTGATGCAGATGCAAAGGAAGATAACACTTTCTCAGATTTCACCTTAGCGAGGCCAAGGAAACAAAATCTGGATGATCGACCGAGAGACATATAGCACTCCGCTTCTAATGTTCTCCTTGATGTGCTAGTGTATCCCATTCATAGATATGGTTTGATATATAGAACATCAAGTAAAAGATCGGACTTCAGGAGCACAAGAATCCGTAAGGATTAACTACGGAGGTAAATCCTACGAAATCCTCATGGGAAGGTGGCCAACTTACTCAATCAAGATACTATAATAATAGGTCTTCCGGCTGGGTGTGTTGGCCACGACATCCACTTTACCGGGTTACAGAGAGACCAATATTATAGCTCTTGGGAAAACGTCCCAACCATCACAACTGCCTGAGATTCAGATCTGGTTGGTGTCAGGATATTACAGACTCATCGGGTTTAGAAAGAAATGAAAGTTTAAAACACAAATCGACGAGATGACATTGCGAGATTCTCAGGAAATGGACTATGGTAGTAAGCTCCAAAACATGAGCTGGTTCTGCTAAACACATGTGAACATGCTGTCCCAGACAAGCATGACCACATGGTGGTCTTACAATGAAACACTACCGAGTCCTGGTTGGGAACCATCATCAAGGATATCGAAGTCCTTGCATAAGTCATATGATTAGCTCTTATGGAGAACTTCTTCTCCCTGAACAAGTCAATCAGTGGCTTGGTGTGCTATGGATACGTATGGAATGAAGACGATCAGTCTATCAGACCATAGAGTACTTCACACGTGCATGACTGACTTGGGATGATTCCAGAGGAAGCAAAACAAACTTTCTGAATTCACGGCGGCAACTTACATCAAATGCACGTGAATCAAAGGAAGTCACTTCTTTCATCCAAACATATACTTCATGAACGGGGCGTGAAGAAAATGCTTACACAAGTTTCCAACACTAGCTGGATGTTCAACACAATCATGGAGGAGACAAAATGCCGCTGATGGGCTCAACAGCAACTCATCGGGATTTCCATATCACTGGACTTCCACCACTATGTGAACAATGTGATAGTATTGGTCAGACCAAAGATATAATGGTGTATGCTCGAGGGACAACCGCAAGTAAGACAACATTACGAACATCGTTGGTTCTGATTTGATTTGACGATAGCCCACACTCAAATCAAGGTTTGGACAAGATAATAGATTCAACAGCTGATCAGGGGGATCAGTCGATGAAGATATCATCTTTCTTCAACACACACACACACACACACACACAAGGATATCCCTTAGTGATGAACTAAGTCGGACAAGTTTTCATCTTCCAACTCTCCAAGTTGTTGTTTAGCTTAACCAACTAGCTCAGGGTATCCAACATAGATTCTTGGAGAATGGGTGGTTTGGAGGAAAACCAACATGATCACGAACTCAACATAGCGGTCAGGTGACAATCGGGTAATACTTCCGAGAAGATATTCAGAAAATCATGAACCACCGATATGTTATTAAGCTCGAGAACAATCTTGCTTTTCAGGCAAGACGATATGATCAAGGAGTGAGGGATTGTCACAGTCCTAACTCCTTGGTCGATGAGTGCACCCGGAAATATGGACTAGGTAGCATGATCAATCTTAGAATGGTAGTTCAATAACCAACACACTAAAATGAGAATATTGTCCATTTACTACCAAGCAATGAGTTGCTCGGAGTATTGATTTCACACATCACGATTCACTTGTCGGCATTCTGGTTGCGACAGCACGGGACCGAGGAATGAACGATGATGGCGAGAATTATCACTGTATCAAGAGTTCATAGGAGGTTGTGCAATTCCTATGATATTCCTGACATAAAGAGGGCAATACTTCAGGGTAGAACATAATCAAAAGCCGGATTGGCATTTTGATCTACAGAATACAACTGCTTTGCCAATCCTAGATATGGATGAGGTACTGGAGTTTGTTTCTCCTAGTCATTCTGAAATAGAACGGCTCGACGGACCACGAGAAAAATAAGCATCGATAACACGAATGCACAACTAAAGAGGGACAACTCAAAGGAACATATAACTTTCTGAGTTGTGGATGCATAGATTAGTATGTCGAATCAAGTTCAATAGGTTTCTTCCGGATAACCCATGCAGAAAGGTAGAACTGACAGAATCACAATTATGAATGGAGAACTCCTCAAGAGTACTCTGATTGTGATATTTTGGTTCAAAGAACTTCTGCCTTAACGGTTCATGGTATTTGGAAGGAAGAAATACCACGGACCCCGAGGGCTGTCGCAAAGTTACTAATATCCTAAAGGAACTATCAAACACTATCAACATGAGGTAAGTAGGGTGAATCTCGGGTTCAAGAACCCATGAATAGAATACCTACCACTACATGGCATCACGGGATGCTTTTGAGAATAATGGCCAGAATCACACACTGGGGATACAAAACATGGCTAGATCACTAGGTGACTCCCTAAAACACCTAGGGTCATAGTAATAGCTCCAACATATATGTCGAGGCAACAAAGTACCTCAACTCACCGATTAGTGTGATTAATCTGGCCCAAATGGACATCAGGAACAGGAGGAAGGGGTTTGCAAATGCATCAGACTACTTAGAAACCTGGGATGACTCGGACAGCATAACGGCTGTAAATGCTCAAAAAATTTGAGACATCCTGCAAAATAGTGGCATGACCACTCAACATTACAATATCAAGGTTCTGAGGCCATCTGTGAGCATACGGAGGTAAAAGGAACTAAACTGAGACTTGAATCCAACAATCCTATAAGTCTACGGATTAGTAACACGTCATCCTAATAGATAGATGAGAAGGCCTAGTTTCTTAACCCGCGTAGAATGAGAAGAGAATGACTCAGATCAGAGGGCATAAGGTAAAGGAGTAAAAAGAGCCTTACGTTCCCTTCCACAATCAATTCCCCTACATAACTAAAGCATTTCTAGACACAACTTCGACCGGTTTGGCTTGGTAAACCTACAAGCAGTCAGGCTCTGATACCAACGCTGTCAGGACCCCGATCCTAAGTCACACCGATCTAGCATGTAACACATCATATCACTTTGCGGCCTCACGCACGGTATTCCCACGGGTGCCACCTTACCTGGCCCAGGACCGTTTGCGCCTTTTGGCTCACGTATATGATAGTGTCGCTAGCATCCATATGACAAAGAACCCGGCCGACATGGCTAGTCGTGAACCCAAAGCGGCACTAACCCATGGGGACAGGCATACATGAATCAACTTCGAGCATGTCGGTCAACAGCGTGTGAATCCGGGCTGTAGCACTGGGCTAACAGGACTCCGGTAACCCGGGCTGTAGCAGGCTAGGCAGGACTCCGGATGTCACCGTGTGACATTTCCCCGAAGGGACAGACACAGGAACAAAGTGAAACACATGCCGGCCAGTCAAGTGTCCTGAGCAGTAGTGCTGGGCTAGCAGGACTCTGGTGACCGGGCTGTAGCGGACTACTATGGCTCAAGGAAGCACTAGACTACATTTCCCCATAAGAGAGGCTGCCAAGGATAAACAACTAGATTGTCGGATCCCACACATACCAAGCATTTCAATCATACACACAATATGCTCGATATGTGTAAATACAACATGGCATCACAACATAACTCTACGACTCAAAGTATTTATTCATTAGGCTCCGAGGAGCGAGATATTACAAACATGGGTCTTATGACCCAACGTACAGAGCATACAAGCAACAAGCACATGCGGAAGCTTAACTTGTCTGAGTACAGACAACTACAAATGAAGAAGGCTGAGAAGCCTGACTATCTACCAGATCCTGCCGAGGGCACAAGATCATAGCTGAGGTATCAAGCTAAACGTCGAAGTCTAGCAGAACTACTAGCGAGACTGACGTCTCTCTGCAAAACATAAAATAGGCAAACGTGAGTACAAATGTACCCAGCAATACTTACATCAGAACTAGCTACATATGCATCAGTATCAGTAAAAGGGGGTGGTGGAGTTTGACTGCAGCAAGCCAGCTTTGACTCGGTGGCTATCCTGAACTATGACAGCAAGTAACTCTTTTGAGGTGGCGCACACGAGTCCACATATTCACCATATCAATACTCCACTATGGATTCGCTCCCGTCTCCCTACGAGAAGGCCATCCATAGCACTCACACTTATCTTGCGAGTTTTAGAGTATCCACTTCAAGTTATCTATGAACTATGCAAGGGGTCCAAGTTTCCATATCCGAGGAATCCGGCTATTCGAATAGATAATGATAACCCTGCATGGGTGTACTTCTTCACACACGCACAACGCTGTCAGGACCCTGATCCTAAGTCACACCGATCTAGCATGTAACACATCATATCACTTTGCGGCCTCACGCACGGTATTCCCACGGGTGCCACCTTACCTGGCCCGGGACCGTTTGCGCCTTTTGGCTCACGTATATGATAGTGTCGCTAGCGTCCATATGACAAAGAACCCGGGCCGACATGGCTAGTCGTGAACCCAAAGCGGCACTAACCCATGGGGACAGGCATACATGAATCAACTTCGAGCATGTCGGTCAACAGCGTGTGAATCCAGGCTGTAGCACTGGGCTAACAGGACTCCGGTAACCCGGGCTGTAGCAGGCTAGCCAGGACTCCGGATGTCACCGCGTGACATTTCCCCGAAGGGACAGACACAGGAACGAAGTGAAACACATGTCGACCAGTCAAGTGTCCTGAGCAGTAGTGCTGGGCTAGCAGGACTCCGGCGAACCGGGCTGTAGCGGACTACTATGGATCAAGGAAGCACTAGACTACATTTCCCCATAAGAGAGGCTGCCAAGGATAAACAACTAGATTGTCGGATCCCACACATACCAAGCATTTCAATCATACACACAATATGCTCGATATGTGTAAATACAACATGGCATCACAACATAACTCTACGACTCAAAGTATTTATTCATTAGGCTCCGAGGAGCGAGATATTACAAATATGGGTCTTATGACCCAACATACAGAGCATACAAGCAACAAGCACATGCGGAAGCTTAACTTGTCTGAGTACAGACAACTACAAATGAAGAAGGCTGAGAAGCCTGACTATCTACCAGATCCTGCCGAGGGCACAAGATCGTAGCTGAGGTATCAAGCTAAACATCAAAGTCCACGCGGAACTACTAGCGAGACTGACGTCTCTCTGCAAAACATAAAATAGGCAAACGTGAGTACAAATGTACCCAGCAAGACTTACATCAGAACTAGCTACATATGCATCAGTATCAGTAAAAGGGAGTGGTGGAGTTTGACTGCAGCAAGCCAGCTTTGACTCGGTGGCTATCCTGAACTATGACAGCAAGTAACTCTTTTGAGGTGGCGCACACGAGTCCACATATTCACCATATCAATACTCCACTATGGATTCGCTCCCGTCTCCCTATGAGAAGGCCATCCATAGCACTCACACTTATCTTGCGAGTTTTAGAGTATCCACTTCAAGTTATCTATGAACTATGCAAGGGGTCCAAGTTTCCATATCCGAGGAATCCGGCTATTCGAATAGATAATGATAACCCTGCAGGGGTGTACTTCTTCACACACGCTCCCACCACTTACCGTCGTTTACACGACATGTACTCGGCAACCTTCAAGCGGAAGCCCAACGAGGGTGTCGGCCACGGCCTACCTAAACACTCAAGTCTCTAGTCCAGGTTTATCGCCTATCCAGGTTCCATCCATAGGGAGTCAGGCCGAGGTTTCCACATACGGCCCCGAACGATGTGTATAGGGTTCCGAGACACCAAACGGGCGCCCGGCATGCCCGGCCATGGTGTATCTACCGCATCATAGCCCACCCCTAGGGTCAGCGCTACGCACGGCCGCCAACACATAACCTACAAACACCAGAAACTAGTTGCAACTCCTGGACAGAGTACTAGGGTGATTAAGAAGCCGAGAGGGTCAATTAAGGATCCCAATGAGTGGTAGTAGCTGTTCATGGATCACAGACACAGAACTCAGTTCCTGAGGACGGTTTCAATGAGACAACCCACCATGTACTCCTACATGGCCTCTCACCGCTACCTTTACCTAAACGTGTTCACACACTTAGCTCACACACAGTAGGACATGTTCGTCACTGTTCCAATTCACCCCCGATGAATCAGACCTGACTCAACTCTAAGCAGTAGCAGGCATGACAAACAAGCATGAATGAGTAGGCACATCAGGGCTCAAACAACTCCTACTCATGCTAGTGGGTTTCATCTATTTACTGTGGCAATGACAGGTCATGCAAAGGATAAAGGGGTTCAGCTACCGCAGCAAGTAACAGATGAATCGTTGTTGTCCTAATGCAGTAAAAGAGAGCAGGAGCGAGAGAGTGGGATTGTATCGGAATGAACAAGGGGGTTTTGCTTGCCTGGCACTTCTGAAGATATTATAGCTCTTCATCGGTGTCATCGAACCCATCGTCGAAACCACGTCTATCGAGAGGGAACAAATACCGGCAACAGGAGAAAGAAACACAATCAAGGCAATGCACAATATGATGCATGATCATGACATGTCAATATGCTATGGTTTGAGCTAATGCAACTAGCAACATGTTAAATGGAGTTGGTTTGAACCCTAGGTTCAAATTCAAACTCCATATGTGAGAGTTTAAATTCCATTTATATGAATTGGCCTAATCAGCAGCCATAAGTTGTTCTAACATGCATGAAAATGGCACAGATGGATTCCTTGAATTTTTCTGATAATTTTTGTAGGGACTAGTTGGATTATTCCAAAGCCCTTCACCAAAGATCAGAATTATTGGACATATATTAATTAATTAATAAATATATATATCCAATGCAAATAGTTATTGATTTAATTCAAAGGCCCAAAATAAATATCTCTGAGATTCCAAAAATATTGTTTTAAGTTTTACCTCTTGCCAATATTTTCAGAGACTAAGAGGAACATTTTCTTGGACTTCTTTGAAAAGATTTTAATGTTGATTATTTTTGAAGTTATTTATGAGGGTTTCAACTAACCTCAATTCAACTTTCAGAATTTAGACATGATGCATGATGCTCACTCAGGTAATTAGCTACAAGCAAATTCTAGGGCTGTGACAGCCTTCAACCATATTATTGTAATAAGTTCTCTTTTGAGACATTCTATGTAATAATTGTGTGATTGAACTCTGTTATAAATCCTCGAGTATTGTGTGTGTCAGCATTACTAATCCAGGGATGACACTTATGCACAGAGATTTGACCGTCTGTGGTCGGATCGCTACAAGATGGTATCAGAGCACATGCTGACTGTAGGACGTGGCCACTAAGATAAGCCATAGGACCCTCTTCTCTACTCATTTCTGACTCTTCTCCATTTTCTACTCTATAGATGGCGGACCCAAGGAACAAGTTTGCTCAACCGGATGATGACACCCCGTTTGGACGACACTTGAAGGAAGTCACTAGGTACTTGAGCATCGGAATACCAAGCTTCACCGGGACCTACACCGCCACTCTACCTGAAGAGGAGCGTTGGATGACTCGAGTTGATGTTCCAGGAAGGACATTCACGCCGGTTACAGAGCCCATAGTGTTTTCCTTTGATGCACCAACCTGGAGTCTAGGAAAGAGCATGGCAGCCCACATCTCCATGGGACGCATCAGCGAGATATACCACAAGGATCTTAAGGACACCATCTAATAGATATGTGGCCACCGAGATGAGCAATGGGAGATGATTCGCACCAGGAGGGAATACTTTGCGGCCAATTCTACTTGCTCGTACACTAAGCTCACAGGGATGTCTTTCCCATCGGGCCCCACAGGTCCGACCTCGGCCATGTGATTTGGGTCAGCCTTGGTATATCGTGTCTTCACCATGGCCTAGGCTTCCCTGGCACCTTGACGGCAGGCCGATATCTTCCATAATCGGAAGTGCCGCCGCGCTCCCTTATGATTCTCCGCAAGCTCTCCAAGACCTTCAGGCAGGGAGTCAGATGGCCATAAGGCCTGGGCAACACCTCACATCACCTGCCGAAGCCGTTTGTGCAGTTGCGACAGCTCTGGTAGAAGATCACCCGCAGACTCGGGCATCTCATCCGCGGGACGACCCGTCAGCATACCTACAGACATAACTCTGTTAGCAGGCTTCTTCGCCGAACTCTTTTTAACAAGTTCGTTCAAGCACTTACTGAAAATGCCGCGTCGAAGCCATTGATTCTCCTTCACGGAGTCTGACAGTTGGGCACGAACGTCCTTCAGTTCCACGCCCAGCTGGGTGTTGGCATCCTGGAGATTATTTTTCTCCTGCCTAACCCTCGTAAACACACTCTCACCGGCCTTTAGCCGGCGTAAGAGATGTTGCTCATACGGATTTCCTCCAGCGTCATCTGCAATATTTGTTGTCAGATGTGCACATATGTCGCACTCTATACGGTATCTATCATTTTAAATATGTGTTACTAGAGGGGGTCTTCTTGGACTTCTCTTCGGCGGCCAGTGCGGCCTGAAGTTGGGCCTTACACTCTTCAAGCTCATGGGACAATTGGGTATTCTTTTCTATAAGAACCTGCATAACAAATGATCCTTAAATCAGTTATTCTAACTGTTTCAAGTCTCAGGGGCTACTACTATATATAATCATCAAATTCTCCCACCCGTATATCCTTTACATATTGGTCCGTGGCTCTGGCTAGACCATTCTGAGCAGCACGGAGGTATGCGTCTCCCGAGTTGAAGGCGTCAAATGCCTCTTGGGAGAAACAAGCGTCACGGAGAATGGATCGGCGACGCCCGTGGTTCATGGCGCTCTCCACCTCGGAATTTGTGGCAGACATTCTGTCCACATCCTCTGTCGGAGGAGCATCCGGCGTGCGCCTTGTATTCTCTCCCACTTCCGGGTCCAGCCTTGGAGCCTGACTGGTGGAGGCATGATTGGCGACCTCTCCAGATATAGTCTGGCGAGTGTTCTTCTTCCTAAGAAAGCACGAGCATTAATATGCCTTTAAAAATGATACCATGGAGTGAGGTGGCGCGCCATACCGCTGTGTCGGTGTCTCAGTCCGGACTGCATTTCTTTTCGGCCTGCCTGGCCTCGCGGCCCCTTGCTGGCTAGTCGTCGCGGGCTCGGCATGACGTCCCGAGGGCCTCCCCTATAAACACCATTGGTATACAGTAAGCAAAGTGCACAAGGATGAATCCTTTTCAAAATGTTGGGACTTGGGTCTCAGTTACCTGCGAAGCTGGGAGCAGCCCGGGGTAATCGGCTGTAATGGCCACCAAGGCCTCGTCGCTGCTTAATTGGTAAAACACCCTATCAATTAGTTCCACAAATATGTTTGGATCCTCTTGGGAGGCCGAGTCAAGGGATCGCTCCGGATCCTCTGGTTGTGGAGGCGGGTTGTTGATCTCCCTTACAGCCTTACGCAGCTCCTGCGTTGAAATCGCAAGGTAAAATACTTAACTATGGGAATATGGGAACGGATGGACATGAAAGGAGTTGACTTACCCAGCTCGGAGGATTATACATAGAAAATCTGCCCTGTGTATTGACGCGGAGGAATTCCTCCTCTTCTCCCTTGTACAAATCGGACAAGATTTTTGCTAGGGCAGCGGTCGAGTCCAGCCCCTTGCGGCCGCAGCGGGTGGCGTCATCCTCCCCGTTGAAATCCCACATGGGGTGGCCTCTATATTGAAGCGGCTGCACCCCCCCCCCCCCGCATAATGAACATTGCCATGACTTCAATCATGGTCAGTCCGGATTGAGCCAACAACTTTATCCGGCTCATCAGGTAAAGGACATCTTCGTCATCTTCTTCCTGGGGGCTCCGTGGGCGCCAGCTCAGGCGTTTCTTCAAAGGAGCATTATCAAACTCGGGAAGGCCGGTCCGAATAGGATCCGGAAGGGGGACGTCTTCTATATAAAACCACTCTGAAGGCCAGTCTTTGGACGCCTTCTTCGGGGTTCCGGATAGATATCCGGTCCCGGCAATGCGCCATACTTCGGCTCCGCCCACTTGATATATTGACCCCCTCTGAGAATGGGGCACAAGGCAGAACAACTTCTTCCACAGTGCGAAATGAGCCTCGCAACCCAAAAACAGCTCGCAAAGGGCTACGTAGCCCACGATATGTAGTATGGATGCAGGGGTAAGGCTGTGCAACTGGAGGCCGTAGAACTCCAGGAGCCCCCAGAGAAACGGATGAATTGGAAATCTGAGTCCTCTTATCAAATAGGGGACGAGGCATACCCGCTCTCCCTTAGAGGGATTGGGAAAGCTCTCCGCTTGCTCTCCGCCATTGTAGGTGGCGAGCCCGGCTCGAACTGGGACCATATACGCTGGGGGGAGAAATCCCTGGGTCTGAAGCTTCACCAGTTGGCTGTGCGGGATGAAACACCTCTCCCAATCTCCAGGCTTGGGGCTGGGGGAACGAGAGGAGGAGCTGCGTCGATCGGCCATGATGGAATGGATTTCTTTCGGGTGCGCTCCGATGAATGCTCGCTAAGGGAGGATGGTGTGGTTTGGATCTGAATCCCTGTCTCTTTAATAGACAGCTCATTTGCATAGCTAGGGGATAAATGTAAAAACACCCTGGCTCTTCACATTCACTTGACACGTGGAAGGCGGCCATTATTGGGTGTAGAAGCCAAGGAGCGCAGCATTTACGAGAAGCCGGACACTATTTAACAGGTATTCGGGATTTGGAGAAGAACCCGCCTTGCAATGCCGAAGACAATTGCGCGTTGGACTCATCATCATTGAAGCCTGGTTCGGGGACTACTGAGGGAGTCCTGGATTAGGGGGTATCCGGACAGCCAGACTATAACCTTTGGCCGGACTGTTGGACTATGGAGATATAAGGTTGAAGACTTCGTCCCGTGTCCGGATGGGACTCTCCTTGGCATGGAAGGCAAGCTTGGCAATATAGATATGTAGATCTCCTTCCTTGTAACCGACTCTATGTAACCCTAGCCCCCTCTGGTGTCTATATAAACCGGAGGGTTTAGTCCGTAGGACACAATAACAATAATCATACCATAGGCTAGCTTCTAGGGTTTAGCCTCTCTGATCTCGTGGTAGATCTACTCTTGTACTACCCATATCATCAATATTAATCAAGCAGGAGTAGGGTTTTACCTCCATCGAGAGGGCCTGAACCTGGGTAAAAACATCGTGTCCCTTGCCTCCTGTTACCATCCGCCTAGACGCACAGTTCGGGACCCCCTACCCGAGATCCGCCGGTTTTGACACCGACAATGGCCTTCAGCCATATTATTGTAATAAGTTCTCTTTTGAGAAATTCGATGTAATAAGTGTGTGATTGAAATCTGTTATAAATCCTTGAGTACTGTGTGTGTCAGCATTACCGATCCAGGGATGACACTTATGCACAGAGATTTGACCGGCTGAGGTCGGATCGCTACAGCTTAAGTCTGCCTGAATCATGTTAGCAATTGCCACATTTTATGAAATCAGGCAAATGGATGTCAAAACTGCATTCCTTAATGGATTTCTTAAAGAAGAGTTGTATATGATGCAACCAAAAGGTTTTGTCGATCCTAAAGGTGCTAACTGAAAGTGCGTTATATCGACTAGAGGGGGTGAATAGGCGATTTTTATGAAATTCTTCACTGAGGAATTTGCTGGTGAGGAAATTCCTTAGTGAAGAACTACTAGCAGCGGAATAAGTACTCAAAAGTAAACATAACAGAATATAGGCATAGTCATCATGATGAAATGAAGATAGGCACAGAGTACAGGAAGCGTAAGCACAGGATGAAGACAATCAGACTGAAGAAATTGAACTAAGGAAATTGAGAAAGTCTTCAGCCAAAGTCTTGAAGCATAGATATGAACAAGCACACAACACAGTTATGAGGAAATGAAAGAGTTGAGGAAATGGAACCAGTAAGCTTGGTGAAGACAATGATTTGGTAGACCAGTTCCAACTGCTGTCTCAGTTGTACGTCTGGTTGGAGCGGCTAAGTATTTAAACTCGAGGACACACAGTCCCGGACACCTAGTCCTGAACACGTAGCTCTGGACACCCAGTCCTCACCGTATTCTCCTTGAGCTAAGGTTACACAGACCTCGCCCAATCACTCGTGGTAAGTCTTCAGGCGACTTCCAAACCTTCACAAACTTGGTCACTCGGCAATCCACAATTCCTCTTGGATGCTCTAGACCATGACGCCTAACCATCTGGAAGAAGCATAGTCTTCAAAGGTAACAAGCGTCGGATCCACGCAGGATCAATCTCTTCAGTGATGCTCAATCACTTGGGGTTTGTAGGTGTTTGGGTTTTGGGTTTTTCCTCACTTGATGATTTTCGCTCAAAGTCCTCGGAGGATGGGTTGCTCTCAAATGACAAGTGTCAGTTTCTCTCGGAGCAGCCAACCAGCTAGTGGTTGTAGGGGGCGGCTATTTATAGCCTAGGTAGCAGCCCGACATGATAAGACATAAATGCCCTTCAATGATATGACCGCTAGGTGAGTAGATATTTTGGGACAGCTGGCGCATAGCATAGCAACGGTCGTAAATTTGAGTATCAAATTCCTCAGGGCTATCATGTTCCTCACTGTGTAGGCAATCCGCACTGGCGAATTCCTAACTCCTCAGTCAGAACAAATTCCTCAGAGACCAGAAGAACTTCGTCTCTATCACTGAAGAATATGACTGGACTGTATGAGATTTCCAATGGCTTCACTCGAAGGGATTGGTAGGTGTAGGATTTTGAGTTGAGCATCACATAGAAATTTTTCCTTAGCATTTCCTCGACCCCCTTTAACAGTACGGTGTTTCCTATGACTCAAGAAAGATAAAATGAAACTACGAAAACAAAAGTCTTCACGCTTCATGTTCCTAGAATGAATACCAAGTCTTCAAGGTCACACCAATTTCTTCACTTTCAAAGTCTTTAGAAAGTCTTCAGAATACCAAAGTCTTCAGTCGAAGAACTTCATTTTTAGGGGTCGACTTTCTCTATAAATATCAAACTCCTCATAGACTTATAGACCTGTGTACACTCACAAACGCATTAGTCCCTTAACCTATAAGTCTTCAACACACCAAAATCACTAAGGGGCACTAGATGCACTTACAATCTCCCCCTTTTTGGTGATTGATGACAATATAGGTTAAGTTTTCAACGGGGATAAACATATGAAGTGTAAATACTGATATTGAGGAATTTGATAGCAAGATATAGAAGAACTCCCCCTGAAGATGTGCATAGTGAGGAATTTGCTTTTGAAGCAATGCACACTTGAAGAGTTGAATCATGGAGATCTCCCCCTATATCTTGTAATTCATACACGCATTTGACATATAACAGTGAAGAATTTGAAATGCATGATGAAATATGGTGACTGATGTAATTCAGGATGCGTGCATTAGAATATATGAGGAATAAGCATGCAGAAAAAACATATCAAAAGTATCAGAGCACCATCGGGTTTAAATTTACAACTCGATCCAATAAAGTCTCAGAAGAATGAGAGTTGTAACTTAACAAAAAAAATGCCCATATAAAAAAAGACCCGCTTGAAGACTAACTCAAAATTCTCCCCCTTCGTCATCAAATGACCAAAAGGATCGAATATGAGGACTAACGCCCCTGAAGAATATCAAGTTGATGAAGGAGCGCCAGCATTGTTGGGGTCGTTTGTTGTACTAGGGCCTGCCGCAGTGTCGTCCAAGTCTTCATTTTCATCAGTGTCGCGTGATGAAGAATATGAGCTGGCCACCAGAGAAGGAACCTTGACCTTCTTGAATTTCTTTGGTGGAGGTGCAGACCAGTCAAAATCTTCCTTGAGACCCATTTTCTTCAGATCGTCTTCACCATATAGATGTGACAGGATTGCCCAGGTGCGACCGAAGACTTGATGGAGGTAGTAATGGTTTTTCTTCACTGCATTGTGTGTAGCAGTCATGTTGTGAAGAAATGAACCAAACTGATGCTTAACTCATTTGTGATTTCGATCCACCTTCTGGTGAAGACTAAGCAGAACTTCACGGTCAGTCATCACGCGCGGAGCAGTGGCTTGAGGAGTGGACTTGGGTGCATTGGCAGAGTCATGTGTGGCAGAGTCATCATTGGTGGAATAAGAAGCAGCTTTGTGAAATTGACCATCCAATGGACGAATGCCTTCATCTATAATAGTTGGTGCCTTGCCCTTTTCATCAACTGAGGAATAGGTCTGCTTGAGGACTTCAATTGGGGGCAAGTAGCTGAGGTGATTCTAAAAATCAGCTTTGTAGTTGAGTGAAGACCTTCTCCTGAGGAATCTCATAATCCAAGGTGCATAAGGCTTCAGCTCAAACGGAGATAGTGCAACATTTGCTAGAGTCCTCATGAAGAAATCATGATAATTGACAGGAATGCCATGAACGATGTTGAATACCAGATTCTTCATGATGCCAACAATTTCCTCATCAGATGAGTCGTGGCCTTTGATAGGACTCATTGTCCTCGTAAGAATATGATAGACAGTTCTGGGCACATAAAGCAATTCCTTCACGAGGAATTAGGTTCTTGGTGCTTGACCTAGCTTCAAAGGTTTCATCAGCACCTGCATGTAATGATTTGTAAGATCAGGTTCACTGTAGATGCAACGAGCTTCTTCAAGGGGAGGACTGAGTGGTAAGGCACGAAGCAATTCAGAGGCTGGTGCAGTGTAGTGAGTGTTTTCGGACATCCAGTCTAGCACCCATGAATTCACATCTTCAGCATCTCCTGTGATGTGCAGCGTTGCATAAAATTGAAGAATCAGTTCTTCATTCCAATCGCAGATGTCAGAACAAAAGTTTAACAGTCCAGCATCGTGAAGAACGCTGAGGACTGGTGCGAAGCACGGCAGAGATTCCATATCCACGTGAGGAACATGCTCATGGTAGAAGATTTTCTCTTTGTTGAACAACACTGAGGAATAGAAATTTGCTTGACTAGCAGTCCAGAAACGCCTCTTCCTAATGCGAGCAGAGTTATATGGGTTGTAATCTTCGAAGAATACGTGCTCGCCGAAGAAATCATCAGCCTTGAACTTTTGCTTGTGTGAGAATGGATCCTTTGGCTTGGGCAGAGGAGTGTCAGTGAGTTGCATCACAACCTCAGGAATCTCAATCGCAGGTTCTTCAGGCTGAGGAATTTCTGGTTCCTCTTCAGTGGCAGTCTGCGTCTTCAGTTGTTCAGCAGCAGCAGGTTCTTCAGCGCTAGTGGCTGGAATTTCCTCATGTACAGATGAAGTGGGGTGAGTTTCTGCAGAGCCCATTTGAACAGTTGGTGCAGGTGACAGAGGTATTTGTTGCAATGGTGTGAACATTGGAGAGTTTGGATGCTGACTTTCCCAGAATTCATCACTAATTACGAGTGTGGAGCAGCCAACGTCCACATCTTCATCTTCCATTTCTTCAACGCCAGCCTCTTCAGCTGTGAACTGAGGCATGGGCGAGGAGATGACTAGTGTTGAAGGGATCGCATCCACTTCAATTTGTTCATCCAACTGCTCAGACGAAGCAGCAGAAGGAGTTTCTTCATTAGATCCGCTGGGGATCACATATTCTTCATCAAAAGGAACAAGGTCCTTGATGGCCTGGTTGAGAAGGGAACAGCATCAATGGGATTAGCAAATGAACTTGTTAAGGGCTTCATCTTCTTCGGAGCTGAGGAATCTGAAGAAGCTGATGCTTTCCTTTTCTTCACTGCAGCACGCTCTGCAACCTTGGTCTTCTTCACATCTGATGCAGATGGAAGGATTGGAGTTGAAGTTGGCGCAGGAGCAGCTGAGGAATTTGGTTGATTTTCTTCAGGCACAACTGATGCAGTTGCCCTGATTTCTTCAGTTTCTTCAGGCGCACCACTAGTGGATGCCCTGGCAATTTCTTCAGTCGCTGGAATGCAGTCATCAGCCCTGGAACTCACATTTTCTTCAGCAGCCTGATTTTCATCAGCGGTGCTGGCATGTTCTTCAGTCGGCTGAGCGGATGCTTCAGCCTGAGGAACTTCCTGTTGCGTTGGGGCAGCACATTGGAAGTGAAGTTATCCGCAAGTTTCACAAAACGAACCTTAGCTCCAAGCCAATCAGCGCGATATGCATCAAATTCATCACTGAGTTTCTTGATCTCAGTTTGAATAGTGACAAGTTCTTCAGTTGTCATAGAGACAACGTTCTTCTTCCGATAGTGCTCTTTCTTGTACTGCGCTTTCTTGATCTGCCTGGCCTTCCCAAATTTCCACTTTTCTTCTTGAATGAAGTGGGTCAGCATGTGACTTTGGCCAGGAGTCAGCTTGAAGTCAGGCATGGGAGTGTTGGGGTCCTTGTGCCAAACATCAATGTATTCGAGGATCAACTTGGGATCCAAAGGCAGTGGCACCTCTGTTCCCTTGGCTCTAGCGGCCCTGACTTGCATGTCTCTGATGATTTCTGCAAGTTCATCATCATCAGCTTCGTCTTCTTCAGACGACACTTGGAAAAGTGACTTGCTTCTTTTGAGGACTTGGTCGAGGACCACGTCCAGCAGTTGACTTTGTCTTCAGAAGTGAGGGGCCAGCTGAGGAACTTGGTGCAGCTGAGGAACTTGCTGAGACACCTGAGGCAATGGACATGCCTGCAGTCCTTTGGCATGAGGCGAGATGCACAGGTGCTGAGGACTTTGTTGGAACAGCTGAGGACTTTGGAGGAGCTGAGGATTTTGAGGGAGCAGGGGCAGCATGAGGAATTGGCCGTGAGGGCTTTGAGGATTCTGGCCGTGAGGGCATTGCTGAGGAACTTGGCCTTGAGGGCATTGTTGGTGAAGCACTTGACTTGCGCGCAGGCTTCTTTGACATAGCCTTCTTTGGCTTGACAGCAGAGGCCTCAGCAGAGGCAGCAGCAGCAGCAGAGTCTTCATTGAACTTCCTCACTGCTTCTCTGGCTTGCTTAGCCAATTTGGCTTGGTGCGTGGCCCATTCGTCAGGATAGTCCTCACCGCGCTTGCGGCTGGTGGGATCAGCTATTTGGCCAGGTGCCAATGGAGGTCTTGGGCATGGAGGATTGAGTGTGAATTTCTTCATGTACTTGGGAGTGACATATCTGTACTCCCTCCACTCTCTAGCCCATCTCCTCTCTATCTTCTGAATGCGCACCTTGCACTCATTCTTGGTTTCCTCAGTAGGTGTGCAGTACCCAACATATATTTCATCAGGGATCTCAAACGCTGTATTGACCTCAGGCCTCTTTCCTCCTTTCTGTGGCTTCTTACCGTCAGCCATTTTCTTCAGTTGAGGAATTTGGACAATTGAATTCTTTGAAGAAGTATGCAACTTTTCTTCGAGGAATGCTGCAAATGAGTTAAGTTGATGAGAACCTAGTGATTCAGCAGCTGACATGAGTACCTATGAACAGAGTATAGTTGCGAGGAATTTGGAGAGGTCATATGCGTTCTCAGAAGGTTTTTCAAAAAGAACAAGTTTGAGGAATTTGACCAGATGAGTCTTGAAGAATTTCACTAAGCGTTCTTTGTCTTAGGTTCCAGAGTTGTATAGATCGAAGATCCACACAATTGAGGAATCTTGAAGAAAAATGATGCTTAGAGAAACGAATCAAGAACAGATGACTTGTGAGGTGTTTAGTGTGTGAAGATATGAAGAAAAACACTTTTGAAGATTTTGTAGATAATCATTCGAATCAACGAGGGCAGTAAAAGTGACTTTTAATTACCCTGGCTGAAGAACACGACGAACAGTGAAGAGGAGTGGTGAAGTTCGTCTGTGTAGATCTTCCACGCCCTAACTCGGCGGAGGAAGACGGCTACGGCGGCGGCGGGGTGAAGATTTCTTCGCTCGGTGCGAGTACGTCGGCGACGAGGTCGAGGCAGTGAAGCTCTTCCTCACCGGCGACGATGAAGTAGCAGCGGCGCTAGGGTTTGAGAAGCTCGAGCTGGAGAGAGAGATCGAGCGGAGTAAAAGAAGTGAGGAAGGGAAGGAGGGGTATTTATAGCCACGGTGAAAAACTGCTCGCCCGAAGAAATTGGACGAACGTGCCCCTGACCCTTCTCATTCGCATGACATGTGTCACCCACGTACTGAGAGGTGGAGATCGTGTGCGATCATGGGTGAATGGATAAGTGTATCATGGGATGCGGAACGGTTTGAGCGGCAAAGCCAAAAATTTAGATAAGATAGGATTTAAAGTTTTGTTCGCAATGTCTTCAGCTGACAAGGACACAGTGAATATTTTGAATGAGTTTCAAATAGAACGCACATGAAGAATTTGTGAACAGATTGGGTTGAGTATAGCATAGAGGGGGAAGGGTCCGATCACATTCACTTAGCAGAAAACCAACTTGAAGAATTAGCAATAAGTGAATGTTGTAGAGGACATAAACTCATATATATAGCCAATTAAGAAAAACGACGGAAGCAGTGAAGACAATGCAAAGTTGAAGAATATGAATAATTGAGGAATTTCAACTTTTGGTCGTGGCGTGACCCACCGTATAAGAATGATGATTTCAGACACCGCATACAATTATCGTAGGGTTCTGAGAATCAAATTCTTTGTTAATTTCTTCACACTAAGAGTGTTATTCTTCATTGATTGAAGAAAAACGTTTCTTCATGTGTTGCACATCTAAGTCATCAATTTTGCAGAAGTGTTAGGATGAGTGTCCTTTTCAAAGAACATTCGAAGATTCTAGGATATTTAGCTCACACCACAACTTGCTAAATCTCTTCTCATCCAAGGGCTTTGTGAAGATATCGGCTAGCTGTTCTTCAGTCTTCACATGCTCAATAGAAATGTCGCCCTTCAACACATGATCACGAAGAAAATGATGACGAATCTGAATGTGCTTTGTCTTCGAGTGCTGAACTGGGTTGTGAGTAATATTGATGGCACTCTCATTGTCACAAAAGAGAGGCACATTCTTCATGTTGACACCGTAGTCCTTGAGAGTTTGCTTCATCCATAGCAATTGAGCATAGCAAGAACCAGCAGCAATGTACTCAGCTTCAGCAGTAGATAGTGATACGCGGTTCTGTTTCTTTGAGGACCAACAGACCAAAGATTGTCCGAGGAAATGACATGTACCAGATATTGACTTGCGGTCCACACGATCACCAGCATAGTCAGAGTCAGAATATCCAACGAGATCAAAAGCCGAGCCCTTGGGGTACCATAATCCAAGTGTTGGTGTGTGAGCTAGATATCGAAGAATATGCTTCACAGCCTTATGGTGTGATTCCTTTGGTGTAGCTTGAAATCGGGCACACATGCAAACACTAAGCATTATATCTGGCCTAGATGCACATAAGTACAATAAAGAGCCAATCATGGAGTGGTATACCTTATGATTGAAGTCAATACCATTTTCATCAGTGCACAGATGGCCATTTGTGGGCATAGGAATTTTGACGCCTTTGCAATCTTGCATGCCGAATTTCCTCAGTACATCCTTGAGGTATTTCTCCTGAGATATGAATATGCCATTGCGTTGTTGACGAATTTGAAGACCTAAGAAGAATTTCAACTCTCCCATCATAGACATTTGATATTCTTCACTCATCATATAGGCAAATTCATTAATTGGGTTTCTTATCAGTGAGGAGTTCATAGGCAGTCTTCTTGAAGAATTTGTGAAGATATACTCTGTTGATGATGTGGCACGCAGTATCAATTGCCTTAGTCCAGAAACGACGAGGCGTTTTGTATTCATCAAGCATAGTGCGAGCCATCTCAGCAAGAGTCCTGTTCTTGCACTCCACGACGCCGTTCTGCTGAGGAGTATAAGGAGCAAATAACTCATGAGTAATACCAAGTTCATCAAGATAGTCATAGAGACCAGAATTCTTGAACTCAGTTCCATTGTCACTTCTGATGTGCTTGATCTTCACACCAAAGTTGGTTGAAGCCCTCGAGGAAAATCGTTTGAAGACTTCCTGCACTTCATGTTTGTAAGTAACAAGGTGTACCCATGTATAACGAGAGTAATCATCAACAATAACAAAGCCATATTGAGATGCTTCATTTGAAACAGCAGAATAATTATTAGGACCAAAGAGATCCATGTGAAGCAATTCAAATGGGCGAGTGGTGGTCATGATAGTCCTAGCTAGATGCTTGGCCTTTGTCATCTTCCCAGCTTCATAGGCTCCACATAGGTGATCCTTGAGGAATTTGACATTCTCGATGCCAATGACATGCTTCTTCTTCGCAAGCGTGTGCAAATTCCTCATGCCTGCATGACCAAGTCGTCGATGCCAGAGCCAGCCTTCTGAAGCTTTTGCAAGTAGACACACGGCTGGTTGTGGTCCTGTAGAGAAATCAACAATATACAGGTCTCCTCTCCTAAAGCCTTCGAAGACTTTGGAATTGTCAGCTTCCATAAGCACAACACAATGGTACTTGCCAAAGACAACAACCATATCAAGATCACAAAGCATTGAGACAGACATAAGGTTGTATCCTAGGGACTTAACAAGCATGACTTTGTCCATGTGTCGATCCTTTGTGATCGCAACCTTACCTAGACCCAATACCTGACTTTTGCCTTTGTCAGCAAAGATGATATGCTTCAGATGTGAAGGAGATAATGGAGCATCCATCAATAGATTCTTGTCACCAGTCATGTGATTTGTACATCCACTATCGAGGACCCACTCAGTGGATTTGGGTTGATCATCCTGCAGATGAATTAGTGCAGCTTACAAACTCATATACTTCATCAGTGAAGAATATGACATCAATTCATCAGATCAATTTCATCAAGCAACAGAACAGATAAAGCAGTGTGAGGACGTGAGAAATGAAAGTTCATTTCTTCATGATTATCCTGCGTCCTATCAGGCATGCCCAGGTCTCCAGCAAATTCTTCAGACGATTACGTACGTCTGGAGACCTGACCCTGCAGAAGAGATTAGTTCTTTTTCTTCACCACCCACATCTGAAGGGGTGGCAAAGAGTTCATCATTCTGCGAGCTCCATACGAGAAGGATGGCATAGAAGCCAGTCCATTTAGTTTCACATAAGAGGGATTAGAGTAAGCATAAGAGTATGTAGAGAAATTCTTCGAGGACTTATGGACATAATGATTTAAAGAATAATGCACATATCCATAATCATTAGATCTTCCCTGCGAAACAGACGGGTTAGCACGATGATGTTCATATGAGGACTTTGATCCATATGAAGAATTTGATCTGGGGTTCCTGTTCTTCACAGGTGGCATCATGATGACATTCACCTGAAGATTTTCAAGGCATCTTTTGGGAACCCAGATTTTCTTCATAGGGGGACCGTTCCTGCAGTTAGTGCCAACATATCTAGCAAATACTTCACCATTCTGATTTTTGAACAGTTTATAGTTGGAGTCAAATGACTCATCATCAGAATGAGGAGATTCACATGCAAATCCAGATAAGTTAGATGGAACAACTGGAGGTCCCTTTGCAGCAACCCATGTAGTTTTGGGGTACTGCTCAGGCTTCCAATATGTACCATCAGCATTGAGTTTCCTTTCAAAGGCAATACCCTCTTTCCTAGCGTTCCTATTGAGGATCTGCTTTTTAAGCACATCACAAAGAGCCTGATGCCCTTTGAGGCTTTTGTACATGCCTGTCATGTACAATTCCTTCAACCCTGCATCATCAGTGATACTAGCAATGTCCTCAAATGAGGAATTAGTGATAGCAGAGGCATGTGAAGAATTTGAAACATTAGCAGCATTTGAACATTCAGGTGAAGAATTAGCAGATTCACGTTCAATGCATTTCAAACATGGAGGAACAAATTCTTCCTGAGAAGCGCTGATTTGTTGAGCAAGTAATGAATCGCGCTCCTTCTGAAGATCTTCATAACTCACTCTTAGCTTCTCAAGATCTTGCTTTCTTTGAAGAAATTCATAAGAAAGCTTCTCATGATCGGATAAGAGAGTGTTATGATGACTTTGAAGATTGTCAAACCTAGTCTGAAATCTCTGAAGATTTTTAGTCAAGACTTTAGTACGATCCATTTCTTCACCCAACATATCATCACTTTTGTCTAGCATGTTTTGAACCTTTTTTAAAGCCCTTTGTTGTTTTACAGCAATCTTAGCAAGTTTAGAATAGCTAGGCTTAAGGTTTTCATCAGATTCATTCTCACTTGATTCAGATGAGGTATATTTGAGTACCTTGGCACCCTTTGCCATGAAGCAATAGGTGGGAGCGTAGTCATCATCCCCTTCATCAGCCTTGTTGGTGAGGTCATTTTCTTCAGTGTTGAAGATAGACTTGCTGACGAATGCAGTAGTGAGAGCTAGGCTCGCCACTCTAGATTTGGACTACTCAGATGACTCCTCTTCCTCATTTTCTTCAGATTCAGCCTCAGAGTCCATTTCCTTGCCAATGAATGCCCTGGCCTTCTTGGAGCTGCTCTTCTTGTGATATGAAGGCTTTGAGGATTTTGATGATGAAGATTTTGTGGATTTCTTCTTTTTCTTCGCATCATCAGAACTGTAATCCTCGTATTTCTTCTTCTTTGATTCCTTTTCCCACTGAGGACAATCTTGAATGTAATGTCTAGGTTTCTTGCATTTGTGGCAGAGCCTCCTCTTGTAGTCACTGGATGAGGAATCACTGCTCCTTGAGGGTCTTCCAAGGCGACCATGTCTTGAGAACGTTTGGAACTTCTTCACGAGCAGAGCCAGATCATGGCTTAGTTCTTCAGGATCACCAAGGCTGTTACCAGAGTCTTCATCTTCGGACTCAGATACTGCCTTGGCCTTCAGTGCACATGATCTGCCATAGCTTGAACCATAGAGATCTCTTTTTCAGCAAGTTGGAACTCATGAGTATTTAGCCTCTCGAGAATATCAGCGGGATCAAGTGACTTGTAATCAGCACGTTCTTGTATCATCAATGCCAGAGTGTCAAATGAGGAATCAAGCGATCTCAGCAATTTCTTCACCACCTCATGGTCGGTGATGTCAGTGGCACCAAGTGCTTGAAGCTCATTTGAGATGTCAGTGAGGCGATCGAAGGTTTGTTGAACATTTTCATTGTCAAGTCTTTTGAAGCGGTTGAAGAGATTGCGAAGAACATCAACTCGAGAGTCACGCTGTGCTGAGACTCCTTCATTCACTTTGGACAACCTGTCCCAGATAAGCTTCGCTGTCTCCAAAGCACTCACTCTGCCATGCTGTCCTTTGCTCAGATGGCCACATATGATATTCTTCGCTTGAGAGTCGAGTTGCTTGAATCTCTTCACATCAGCAGCATTCAGAGAAGGTGTGACTGAGGGAATACCACTTTCCACAACATACCAGAGATCGTTATCAATTGACTCAAGATGCATTCGCATCTTATTCTTCCAGTAGGGGTAGTCCGTCCCATCGAAGGTAGGACACCCAGCAGAGACCTTGATCATACATGTGGTCGACATAACTAAAACTCCAGGCGGTTAAACCAAAATCACACAGAACAAGGGAGTACCTTGCTCTGATACCAATTGAAAGTGCGTTATATCGACTAGAGGGCGTGAATAGGCGATTTTTATGAAATTCTTCGCTGAGGAATTTGCCGGTGAGGAAATTCCTTAGCAAAGAACTACTAGCAGCGGAATAAGTACTCAAAAGTAAACATAACAGAATACAGGCATAGTCACCATGATGAAATGAAGACAGGCACAGAGTACAGGAAGCGTAAGCACAGGATGAAGACAATCAGACTGAAGAAATTGAACTGAGGAAATTGAGAAAGTCTTCAGTCAAAGTCTTCAATCACAGATATGAACAAGCACACAACACAGTTATGAGGAAATGAAAGAGTTGAGGAAATGGAACCAGTAAGCTTGGTGAACACAATGATTTGGTAGACCAGTTCCAACTGTTGTCTTAGTTGTAGGTCTGGTTGGAGCGGCTGAGTATTTAAACTCGAGGACACACAGTCCTGAACACGCAGCTCAGGACACCCAGTCCTCACCGTATTCTCCTTGAGCTAAGGTCACACAGACCTCGCCCAATCACTCGTGGTAAGTCTTCAGGCGACTTCCAAACCTTCACAAACTTGGTCACTCGGCAATCCACAATTCCTCTTGGATGCTCTAGACCATGACGCCTAACCGTCTAGAAGAAGCACAATCTTCAAAGGTAACAAGCGTCGGATCCACGCAGGATCAATCTCTTCAGTGATGCTCAATCACTTGGGTTTGTAGGTGTTTGGGTTTTGGGTTTTTCCTCACTTGATGATTTTCGCTCAAAGTCCTCGGAGGATGGGTTGCTCTCAAATGACAAGTGTCAGTTTCTCTCGGAGAAGCCAACCAGCTAGTGGTTGTAGGGGCGGCTATTTATAGCCTAGGGAGCAGCCCGACATGATAAGACATAAATGCCCTTCAATAATATGACCGTTAGGTGAGTAGATATTTTGGGACAGCTGGCGCATAGCACAGCAACGGTCGGAAATTTGAGTATCAAATTCCTCTGGGCTATCATGTTCCTCAATGTGTAGGCAATTCACACTGGCGAATTCCTAACTCCTCAGTCAGAACAAATTCCTCAGAGACCAGAAGAACTTCGTCTCTATCACTGAAGAATATGACTGGACTGTATGAGATTTCCAATGGCTTCACTCGAAGGGATTGGTAGGTGTAGGATTTTGAGTTGAGCATCACATGGAAATTTTTCCTTAGTATTTTCTCGACCGCCTTTAACAGTACGGTGTTTCCTATGACTCAAGAAAGAGAAAATGAAACAACGAAAACAAAAGTCTTCATGCTTCATGTTCCTAGAATGAATACCAAGTCTTCAAGGTCACACCAATTTCTTCACTTTCAAAGTCTTTAGAAAGTCTTCAGAATACCAAAGTCTTCAGTTGAAGAACTTTATTTTTAGGGGTCGACTTTCTCTGTAAATATCAAACTCCTCATAGACTTATAGACATGTGTACACTCACAAACGCATCAGTCCCTTAACCTATAAGTCTTCAATACACCAAAATCACTAAGGGGCACTAGATGCACTTACACTAACAAAGTGTGCAAACTCCAGTAATCCATCTATGGACTAGTGCAAGCATCTCGGAGTTGGAATATACGCTTTTATTAGGTGATCAAAGCATATGGTTTTATACAGACTGATGGTGAAGCCTGTATTTACAAGAAAGTGAGTGGGAGCTTTGTAGCATTTCTGATAGTATATGTGGATGACATATTGTTGATCAAAAATGATATATAATTTCTGGATAGCATAAAAGGATACTTGAATAAGATTTTTTTCAATGAAAGACCTCAGTGAAGCTACTTAAATATTGGGCATCAAGATCTATATGGATAGATCGAGACGCTTAATAGGACTTTCACAAAGCACATACCTTGGCAATTTTTTTGAAGAAGTTCAAAATAGATCAGTCAAAGAAAGGGTTCTTGTCTGTGTTGCAAGGTGTGAAGTTGAGTAAGACTCAAAATCCAACCACGGCAGAAGATAGAGAGAGAATGAAAATCATTCCCTATGCCTCAGCCATAGTTTCTATAAAGTATGCCATGTTGTATACCAAACCTATTGTATAACTTGCCATGAGTTTGGCAAGGGGGTACAATAGTGATCTAGGAGTAGATCACTGGACAATGGTCAAAATTATCCTTAGGTACCTAAGGAGGACTAAGGAAATATTTCTTAGTTATGGAGGTGATAAAGAGTTCATCGTAAAGAGTTATGTCGATGCAAGCTTTGACACTGATCTAGATGACTCTAAGTCTCAATCTAGATACAAATTGAACGTAGGAGCAATTAGCTAGAGTAGCTCCATGCAGAGAATTGTAGACACATAAATTTGCACAATACATACGGATCTGAATGTGGCAAACCCGTTGACTAAACTTCTCTCACAAGCAAAACATGATCACACTGTAGTACTCTTTTAGACTCTAGTAAACCCTTTGGGTGTTGGTCACATGGCGATGTGAACTATGGGTGTTAATCACATAAAGATGTGAACTATTGGTGTTAAATCACATGGCGATGTGAACTAGATTGTTGACTCTAGTGCAAGTGGGAGACTGAAGGAAATATGCCCTGGAGGCAATAATAAAGTTGTTATTTTATATTTCCTTATATCATGATAAATGTTTATTATTCATGCTAGAATTTTATTAACCAGAAACTTGATACATGTGTGGATACATGGACAAAACATCGTGTCCCTAGTAAGCCTCTACTTGACTAGCTTGTTAGTCAAAGATGGTTAAGTTTCCTAACCATAGACATGTGTTGTCATTTGATGTATGGGATCACATCATTAGGAGAATGATGTGATGGAAAATACCCATCCATTAGCATAGCATATTGATCGTTCAATTTTATTGCTATTGCTTTCTTCATGTCAAATACATATTCCTTCGACTATGGGATAATGCAACTCCAAGATACCGAAGGAATGCCTTGTGTGCTATAAAACATCACAACGTAACTGGGTGATTATAAAGATGCTCTACAGGTATCTCGGAAGGTGTTTGTTGGGTTGGCATAGGTCGAGAGTAGGATTTGTCACTCCGAGTATCAGAGAGGTATCCTGGGCCCTCTCGGTAATGCACATCATAAGAATCCTTGCAAGCAAAGTAACTAATGAGTTAGTTACAAGATGATGTATTATGGAACGAGTAAAGCGACTTGCCGGTAACGAGATTGAACTAGGTATATGGATACCGATGATCGAATCTCGGGCAAGTAACATACCGATGGACAAAGAGAATAACGTATGTTGTCATAACGGTTCGACCAATAAAGATCTTCGTAGAATATGTAGGAGCCAATATGAGCATCCAGGTTTCGCTATTGGTTATTGACCGGAGAGGTTTCTCGGTCATGTCTACATAGTTCTCGAACCCGTAGGGTCCGCATGCTTAACGTTCAATGACGATTTAGTATTATATGAGTTATGTGATTTGGTGACCGAATGTTGTTCGGAGTCCCAGATGAGATCACGGACATGACGAGGAGTCTCAAAATGGTTGAGAGGTAAGGATTGATATATAGGACGATGGTATTCGGACACCGGAAGTGTTCTGGAGGGTATCGGGTACTTATCGGGTCACTGGAAGGTGTTTCGGGTACCCCCCCGACAATCCTATGGGCCATATGGGCCTTGTGAAGGAACACACCAGCCCATAAGGGGCTGGTGCGCCCTATAAGGCTATAGGAGGAGGAGAAGGAAAGGGGAAGGGAAAGGAAAGTGTGGATTAGGATTCCCACTTCCTTCCCTCACCCCCCCCCCTCTTTCCTTCCCCTTCATGCATACATGGAAAGGGTGGGCGCACGACAAGGCAGGGCCCCTAGGGGGCGGCGGCCAACCCTAGGGCGCCCCTGGCTGCCTCTCCTCCCCTCCCACACACACACACACACACACACACACACACATATATGTGTGTGGGGGGGGGACGGGAGGGGGCGCCTCACAAGCACACACCAACAATGGTTAGCCATGTGCGGCGCCCCCCTCCACAGTTTACGCCTCCGGTCATATCTTTGTAGTACTTAGGTGGAGACTTGCGTGGATCACTTGACCATCACCATCACCACACCATTGTGCTGACAGAACTCATCTTCTTCCTCGACACCTTTGCTGGATCAAGAGGACGAGGGACGTCATCGAGCTGAACGTGTGCAGAACTCGGAGGTGTCGTATGTTTGGTGCTTGATCGGTCGGATCTAGAAGAAGTTCGACTACATCAACCGCGTTGTCAAACGCTTATGCTTTCAGTCTACGATGGTTCGTTGACACACTCTCCCCCACTCGTTGCAATGTATCTCCTAGATAGATCTTGCGTGAGCGTAGGAATTTTTTTGAAATTGCTTGCTACGTTTCCCAACATCATGGACGTCGGCTACGACATCGAGGTCGTCGACAGCGACGGCCTGATGCGGGCTATGTCACAGCTTAAGTTGCCCACCCCCAACCCCTCGGGTTCGATAGCCATCGATCCCGTCGATGGCCCTGCTGCTGATCTCTAGTGGCTCATTGTGAACAATTTGCCATCCTTCATCGCCATGGAGCCCCTTTTGTCATTTCTGAAGGACACTGCAACACTGGCTTGGGATCCTCACCTGCCAAGTCAGACCTCATCGACGACGACCATGACGAGGAGCCCATCTATGACAAGTTTGGAAACCCATGATTTGTTTTGTCGTGCCTCTTCATCGGAGGAATCCCATGATTTTGTTGGGAAACGTAGCATGCAATTTCAAAAAAATCCTATGCTCACGCAAGATCTATCTAGGATATGCATAGAAACGAGAGGGGGAGAGTGTGTCCACGTACCCTCGTAGACTAAAAGCGGAAGCATTTGACAACGCGGTTGATGTAGTCGAACTTCTTCTCGTTCCGACCGATCAAGCACCGAACGTACGGTACCTCCAAGTTCTGCACATGTTCAGCTCGATGAAGTCCCTCGAACTCTTGATCCAGCAAAGTTTCGAGGAAGAGTTCTGTCAGCATGATGGCGTGGTGACGGTGATGGTGAAGTGATCCGCGCAGGGCTTCACCTAAGCACTACGAAGATATGACCGGAGGCGTAAACTATGGAGCGAGGTGCCGCACACGGCTAACAATTGTTGGTGTGTGTTCTAGGCACCCCCTCACCATGTATATATAGGTGGGAGGTGGAGGGGAGCTCCCATGGGGCGCCCCAAGTAGGAGGAATCCTACTTGGGTCCCTAGTCCAATTCGGCCCCCCTTTCATCATTACCGGAAGGGGAAAAGGGAAGAGGGGGGAGGAAGGAAATGGGGGGCCGAACCCCCTCCTCCTTCTCCTATTCGGCATCCTTCCTTAGGGGGCGCACCACCCCTTTTGGGCTTGTGTGCTCCCCTCCTATGGACCATAAGTCCCATTAATCCCCCAGGGGTTCCGGTAACCCCCCCCCCCCCGGCACTCCGATATGTACCTGGTACACCCCGAAACACTTCCGGTGTCCGAATAACATCATCCTATATATGAATCTTTACCTCTCAACCATTTCAAGACTCCTCATCATGTCCGTGATCTCATCCGGAAGTTCAAGCAACATTCAGACACCACATCACATAACTCATATAATACAAAATCATCATCGAACGTTAAGCGTGTGGACCATACGGGTTCAAGAACTATGTAGACATGACTAAGACACCTCTCTGGTCAGTAACCAATAGCGGAACCTAGATGCTCATATTGGTTCCCACATATTCTACGAAGATCTTTATCGATCGTACCGTAATGACAACATATGTTATTTCCTTTGTCATCGGTATGTTACTTGCCCAAGATTCGATCGTCGATATCCTCATAGCTAGTTCAATCTCATTATTGGAAAGTCTCTTTAATCATTCCGTAATACATCTTCCTGCAACTAACTCATTAGTCACATTGCTTGCAAGGCATCTTATGATGTGTATTACCGAGAGGGCCTAGAGATACCTCTCCGATACTCAGAGTAACAAATCATAATATCAATCTATGCCGACCCAACAAACACCTTCGGAGATACCTGTAGAGCATCTTTATAATCACCCAGTTACGTTGTGACGTTTGATAGCACACATGGTATTCCTATGGCATCCGAGAGTTGCATAATCTCATAGTCAAAGGAATATGTATATGACATGAAGAAAGCAATAACAATAAAACTGAACGATCGATATGCTAAGCTAATGGATAGGTCTTGTCCATCACATAATTCTCCTAATGATGTGATCTCGATCATCAAATGACAACATATGTCTATGGTTTGGAAACCTAACCATCTTTGATTAATGAGCTAGTCTAGTAGAGGCTCACTAGGGACACGATGTTTTGTCTATGTATCCACACATGTATCAAGTTTCCGGTTAATACAATTCTAGCATGAATAATAAACATTTATCATGATATAAGGAAATATAAAATAAAAACTTTATTATTACCTCTAGGGCATATTCCCTTCAGTCTCCCACTTGCACTAGAGGCAATAATCTAGATTACATTGTAATGATTCTAACACCCATGGAGTTTTGGTGTTGATCATGTTTTGCTCGTGGAAGAGGCTTAGTCAACGGGTCTGCCACATTCAGATCCGTATGTATTTTGCAAATTTCTATGTCTCCCTCCTTGACTTGATCATGGATGGAGTTGAAGCGTCTCTTGATGTGTTTGGTTCTTTTGTGAAATCTGGATTCCTTTGCTAAGGCAATTGCTCCAGTATTGTCACAAAAGATTTTCATTGGACCCGATGCACTAGGTATTACACCTAGATCGGATATGAACTCCTTCATCAAGACTCCTTCATTTGTTGCTTCCGAAGCAGCTATGTACTCCGCTTCACACATAGATCCCGCCATGACGCTCAGCTTGGAACTGCACCAACTGACAGCTCCACCATTCAATATAAATACGTATCCAGTTTGTGACTTAGAGTCATCTGGATCAGTGTCAAAGCTAGCATCGACGTAACCATTTACGACGAGCTCTTTGTCACCTCCATAAACGAGAAACATATCCTTAGTCCTTTTCAGGTACTTCAGGATGTTCTTGATCGCTGTCTAGTGATCCACTCCTGGATTACTTTGGTACCTCCCTGCTAAACTTATAGCAAGGCACACATCAGATCTGGTACACAGCATAGCATACATGATAGAACCTATGGCTGAAGCATAGGGAATGGCTTTCATTTTCTCACTATCTTCTGCAGTGATCGGGCATTGAGTCTGACTCAACTTCACACCTTATAACACAGGCACGGACCCTTTCTTTGACTGATCCATTTTGAACTTCTTCAAAACTTTATCAAGGTTTGTGCTTTGTGAAAGTCCAATTAATCGTCTTGATCTATCTCTATAGATCTTGATGCCCAATATATAAGCAGCTTCATCGAGGTCTTTCATTGAAAAAGTTTTATTCAAGTATCCTTTTATGCTATCCAGAAATTCTATATCATTTCCAATCAACAATATGTCATCCACATATAATGTTAGAAATTCTATAGAGCTCCCACTCACTTTCTTGTAAAACCATATGCTTGGATCACCTCATCAAAGCGTATATTCATACTCTGAGATGCTTGCACCAATCCATAGATGGATCGCTGGAGCTTGCACACTTTGTTAGCACCTTTAGGAGCGACAAAACCTTCTGGTTGCATCATATACAACTATTCTTCAAGAAATCCATTAAGGAATGCAGTTTTGACGTCCATTTGCCAGATTTCATAATCATAAAATGCGGCAATTGCTAACATGATTCAGACAGACTTAAGCATCTCTACGGGTGAGAAAGTCTCATCGTAGTCAACTCCTTAAACTTGTCGAAAACCTTTCGCGACAAGTCGAGCTTTGTAGACAGTAATATTACCATCAGTGTCAGTCTTGTTCTTGAAGATCCATTTATTCTTTATGGCTCGCCTATCATCGGGAAAGTCAACCAAAGTCCATACTTTGTACTCATACATGGATCCTATCTCAGATTTCATGGCCTCAAGCCATTTATCGGAATCTGGGCTCATCATCGCTTCTTCATAATTCGTAGGTTCGTCATGGTCTAGTAACATGACTTCCAAAATAGGATTATCGTACCACTCTGGTGAGGAACGTGCTCTGGTTGACCTACAAGGTTCGGTAGTAACTTGATCTGAAGTTTCATGATCATTATCATTAGCTTCCTCGCTAGTTGGTGTAGGCATCACTGGAATGGTTTTCTATTGTGAGCTACTTTCCAATTCGAGAGAAGGTACAATTACCTCATCAAGTTCTACTTTCCTCCCACTCACTTCTTTTGAGAGAAACTCCTTCTCTAGAAAGGATTCATTCTTAGCAACAAAGATCTTGCCTTCGGGCCTGTGATAGAAGGTGTACCCAACAGTTTCTTTTGGGTATCCAATGAAGACACACTTCTCCGATTTGGGTTTGAGCTTATTAGGGTGAAGCTTTTTCACATAAGCATTGCAACCCCAAACATTAAGAAATGACAACTTAGGTTTCTTGCCAAACCACAGTTCATACGGTGTCGTCTCAACGGATTTAGACGGTGCCCTATTTAAAGTGAATGCAGTTGTCTCTAATGCATAACCCCAAAATGATAGTGGTAAATCGGTAAGAGACATCATAGATCGCACCATATCTAATAAAGTATGGTTACGATGTTCAGACACACCATGACGTTGTGGTGTTCCAGGTGGCATGAGTTGTGAAACTATTCCACATTGTTTTAAATGAAGGCCAAACTCTTAACTCAAATATTCGCCTCCACGATCAGATCGTAGAAACTTTATTTTCTTGTTACGATGATTCTCCACTTCACTCTGAAATTCTTTGAACTTTTCAAATGTTTCAGACTTGTGTTTCATTAAGTAGATATACCCATATCTGCTCAAATCATCTGTGAACGTCGGAAAATAATGATACTCGCCGCGAGCCTCAACACTCATCGGACCACATACATTGGTATGTATTATTCCCAATAAGTCAGTAGCTTGCTCCATTGTTCCGGAGAACGGAGTTTTAGTCATCTTGCCCATGAGGCATGGTTCGCAAGTATCAAATGATTCATAATCAAGTGATTCCAAAAGCCCATCTGCATGGAGTTTCTTCATGCGCTTTACACCAATATGACCTAAACAACAGTGCCACAAATATGTTGCACTATCATTATCAACTTTGCAACTTTTGGCATCAATATTATGAATATGTGTATCACCACAATCGAGATTCAATAAAAATAGACCACTCTTCAAGGATGCATGACCATAAAAGATATTACTCATATAAATAGAACAACCATTATTCTCTGATTTAAATGAATAAGCGTCTCGCATCAAACAAGATCCATATATAATATTCATGCTCAACGCTCGCACAAAATAACAACTATTCAGGTCTAAAACTAATCCCGAAGGTAGATGTAGAGGTAGCGTGCCGACGGCGATCACATTGACCTTGGAACCATTCCCGACGCGCATCGTCACCTCGTCCTTAGCCAATCTTCGTTTAATCCGTAGCCCCTGTTCGAGTTACAAATATGAGCAACCGAACCAGTATCAAATAACCAGGCGCTACTATGAGCATTAGTAAGGTACACATCAATAACATGTATATCACATATACCTTTGTTCACTTTTCCATCCTTCTTATCCGCCAAATACGTGGGGCAGTTTCACTTCCAATGACCAGTCCCTTTGCAGTAGAAGCACTCAGTTTTAGGCTTAGGTCCAGATTTGGGCTTCTTCCCGGGAGTGGCAACTTGCTTTCCATTCTTCTTGAAGTTCCCCTTCTTTCCTTTGCCCTTTTTATTGAAACTAGTGGTCTTGTTAACCATCAACACTTGATGCTCCTTCTTGATTTCTACCTCCGCAGTTTTGAGAATAGCAAAGAGCTCGGGAATTGTCTTATCCATCCCTTGCATATTATAGTTCATCATGAAGCCTTTGTAGCTTGGTCGCGGTGATTGAAGAACTCTGTCAATAACACTATCATCTGAAAGATTAACTCCCAACTGAGTCAAGTGATTATGATACCCAGACATTTTGAGTATGTGTTCATTCATAGAACTGTTCTCCTCCATTTTGCAGCTATAGAACTTGTTGGAGACTTCATATCTCTCAACTCGGGCATTTGCTTGAAATATTAACTTCAACTCTTGGAACATCTCATATGGTCCATGACATTCAAAATGTCTTTCAAGTCCCGATTCTAAGCCGTAAAGCATGGCACACTAAACTATCGAGTAGTCACCAGATCGAGCTTGCCAGACGTTCATAACATCAGCATCTGCTCCTGCAGCAGGCCTTTCACCTAGCGGTGCATCTAGGAAATAATTCATTTGTGCAACAATGAGGATAATCCTCAAGTTACGGACCCAGTCCGTGTAGTTGCTACCATCATCTTTCAACTTAGCTTTCTCTAGGAACGCATTAAAATTCAAGGGAACGGCAGCATGGGCCATTGATCTACAACATAGATATGCAAAAACTATCAGGACTAAGTTCATGATAAATCAAGTTCAATTAATCATATTACTTAAGAACTCCCACTTAGATAGACATCCCTCGAGTTATCTAAATGATTACAGGATCCAAATCAACTAAACCATGTCCGATCATCACGTGAGATGGAGTAGTCATCAATGGTGAACATCTCTATGTTGATCATATCTACTATATGATTCATGTTTGACCTTTCGTTCTCCATTGTTCCAAGGCCATGTCTGTACATGCTAGGCTCGTCAAATTTAACCCGAGTATTCCGCATGTGCAAAATTGTCTTGCACCCGTTGTATGTGAACGTAGAGCCTATCACACCCGATCATCACGTGGTGTCTCAGCACGACGAACTATCACAATGGTGCATACTCAGGGAGAACACTTATACCTTGAAATTTTTAGTGAGGGGTCATCTTATAATGCTACCGCCGTACTAAGCAAAATAAGATTCATAAAAGATAAACATCACATGCAATCAAAATATGTGACATGATATGGCCATCATCATCTTGTGCTTTTGGTCTCCATCTCCAAAGCACTGTCATGATCTCCATCGTCACTAGATTGACACCTTGATCTCCATTGTAGCGTCGTGGTCGTCTCGCCAACTATTGCTTCTACAACTATTGCTAACGCATAGTGATAAAGTAAAGCAATTACATGGCGTTTGCATTTCATACAATAAAGAGACAACCATAAGGCTCCTGCCAGTTTCCAGTAACTTTTACAAAACAAGATCATCTCATACAATAACGTGTATCACATCATGTCTTGACCATATCACATCACAACATGCCCTGCAAAAACAAGTTAGACGCCCACTACTTTGTTGTTGCAAGTTTTACGTGGCTGCTACCGTTCTTACCTACGCATGAAAACCACAACGGTGATTTGTTAAGTTTGATGTTTTGACCTTCAACAAGGACCGGCCGCAGTAAAATTCCATTCAAATAAAGTTGGAGAAACAGACACCCGCCAGCCACCTTTATGCAAAACTAGTTCCATGTTTGTTGGTGCAACCGGTCTCATGAATGTGGTCATGTAAGGTTGGTCCGGGCTGCTTCATCCAACAATACTGTCGAATCAAAATAATACGTTGGTGGTAAGCAGTATGACAATCACCGCCCACAACTCTTTGTGTTCTACTCGTGCATATCATCTATGCATAGACCTAGCTCGGATGCCACTGTTGGGAAACGTAGCATGCTATTTCAAAAAAAATCTACACTCACACAAGATCTATCTAGGAGATGCATAGCAACAAGAGGGGGAGAGTGTGTCCACATACCCTCGTATACCGAAAGCGGAAGCGTTTGACAACGCGGTTGATATAGTCGAACTTCTTCTCGTTCCGACCGATCAAGCACCGAACGTATGGCACCTCCGAGTTCTACACACGTTCAGCTCGATGACGTCCCTCAAACTCTTGATCCAGAAAGTGTCAAGGAAGAGTTCCGTTAGAACGATGGCGTGGTGACGGTGATGGTGAAGTGATCCGCGCAGGGCTTCGTCTAAGCACTACGAAGATATGACCGAAGGTGTAAACTGTGGAGGGGGACGCCGCACACAGCTAACAATTGTTGGTGTGTGTTCTAGGCGCCCCCTCCCCACGTATATATAGGTGGGGGAGCGGAGCTGCCATGGGGAACCCCAAGTAGGAGGAATCCTACTTGGGTCCCTAGTCCAATTCGGCCCCCCCCCCCTTTCCTTATTACCGGAAGGGGGAAAGGGAAGAGAGGGGGAGGAAGGAAGGAAAGGGGGGCCGAACCCCCTCCTCCTTCTCCTATTCGGCCTCCCTCCTTAGGGGGGCGCACCACCCCTTGTGGGCTGGTGTGCTCCCCTCCTATGCCCCATAAGGCCCATTAATCCCTCGGGGGGTTTCGGTAACCCCCCCCCCCCCCCCCCCCCGGTACTCCGATATGTACCTGGTACACCCCGAAACACTTCCGGTGTCTGAATATCATCATCCTATATATGAATCTTTACCTCTAGACCATTTCGAGACTCCTCGTCATGTACATGATCTCATCCGGAACTCCGAACAACATTCGGTAACCAAATCACATAACTCATATAATACAAAATCATCATCGAACGTTAAGCGTGCGGACCCTACGGGTTCGAGAACTATGTAGACTTGACTGAGACACCTCTCCGGTCAATAACCAATAGCGGAACCTGGATGCTCATATTGGTTCCCACATATTCTATGAAGATCTTTATCGGTCATACCATAATGACAACATACGTTCTTCCCTTTGTCATCGGTATGTTACTTGCCCGAGATTCGATCGTTGGTATCTTCATACCTAGTTCAATCTCGTTATTGGCAAGTCTCTTTACTCATTCTGTAATACATCATCCTGCAACTAACTCATTAGTCATATTGCTTGCAAGGCTTCTTATGATGTGTATTACCGAGAGGGCTCGTAGATACCTCTTCGATACTCGGAGTGACAAATCGTAATCTCGATCTATACCAACCCAACAAACACCTTCGAGGATACCTGTAGAGAATATTTATAAGCACCCAGTTATGTTGTGACATTTGATAGCACATAAGGTATTCCTCCGGTATCCGAGAGTTGCCTAATCCCATAGTCAAAGGAATATGTATATGACATGAAGAAAACAATAGCAATAAAATTGAACAATCAATATGCTAAGCTAACGGATGGGCCTTGTCCATCACATGATTCTCCTAATGATGTGATCCCATTCATCAAATGACAACACATGTCTATGGTTAGGAAACTTAACCATCTTTGATTAACGTGCTAGTCTAGTAGAGGCTCACTAAGGACATGGTGTTTTGTCTATGTTCCACACATGTATCAAGTTTCCGGTTAATACAATTCTAACATGAATAATAAACATTTATCATGATATACGGAAATATAAAATAACAACTTTATTATTGCCTCTAGGGCATTTTTCCTTCAGATTTGTTTTCTCGAACCCCTTTTGTAGTGAGAATATGTCATGTATTTATTGCTATAATTGGTTGTTTGCATTACACCTTGTTTATTTCAAAGGTTTTTGGTTGTTCGGTTGTTTGTAGTTAGCATATGTCCAGTTTCAATTGCTATCTTTGGTTGTTCATAGTATGCCTTCTTTATTTCAGTTATTCACAATGTGATGTTCTATATGTGCAAGTATGAACTGTGCAATTCAATTTCATCAATACCAGTTTCAGCAATACCTCTATGAATGACTATATTTGGTTGTTGTTAAGCATGTTCTATTTAACACGCCTTTCCATTTGATTTAACAATAGCTAGTGTACTTAGACCTGCATAATACTAGTTTGGATGACATTAGTTTGCTTGTTTTTAAATGTTAGGCTTGTTGCAGTTAACACACCTTTCCACTTCTTGTTTTGGTTAACTAACATGCTTAAACCTTCGCCCTCAAGCTATCATTTGGAGATTATGTTGTCTACCATGGATATATTTAGTTGATGTTTAGCCTGTTGTGCTTAACATGCCTTTAGATGTACTTACATAGGATAATATTGGGAACAACTGTTGTTTACCATCAAGGTTAGTTTCATCCCATAGCTTATATATACTCATTATTCGGGATATCGGTAGCTGGTACCATATATGCAGGGGGCTGATAAGGAATTAGTCGTCGAATTGGACATTTAACTGAATATATCTGTAACCCATTTATCAGTAGGTTAAGTAGGGCCATATCTAACATATCTGAGGCTACATAGGTTGCCACACAATGTTTCCAAACTTTCCAAAGTTTGGGGTTGTTTGGTTTGTGACTAAAATTGCCAAAGGTTGCCACACCTAAGGTTAAGTTTGATCAACTTAGATGAGAGCCCCCCCCCTGTGTCGTCTCCCTCTGGCGACTTGGAGGCAACCCCTACCGCGCCGCCGCCGGCACCTTCCCCCACCCCTCCTCTGCTTCGCTGCCGGCGGAGGGGATGTGAGCTAAGCCGCGCGTGCCCCTGGGATGGCGGCGGCGGGGCTCTCGCGGCTGGGTTCACACAGATCTGAGGAGGCTGACTCTCGTCGTGATGGCTCAGGTGGGCGTCCGGCGTTGGATCCGGGGCTGCTGCCTCCCGTCGCGGTGGCTCGTGTGCCGGCTGGCTCCTGTGGCCGCGTCTTGCAGTGCAGGCAGGCTCGTCATGGGCGCTGGGGGCGGATCTGTGTCACCCTGCGCGAGGTGACGACGCTGGGGGCACGGTGCCGGCCTCCCGTGCTATGGTGGTTTGTCCTGGGCACGAGCGGCGACGTCCTTCCTGTAGCCCCGCTGATTTGGATGGTTGCTGGTGGTGCGTTCCGCTGGACTGGCTGGATCCGGTTGGATCGGCCCGTGTTTGTCCGGCTTGGGCAGAGGAGGGTGGTGGTGAGTACTACTGGTGGAGGTGGTGGGGTGGTGGGAGGTGGTGGCGGTGCTGCTGCAGCCGGTCTTGATCTCACTGCCTTCTGTTGGCGCCGCGAGCTCCTCGGTTCTAGTCTCCGACGGGTGCGCGGTGGCGCGCGTGGGGCGTGCCGCCGCACCTGATGTTTGGCTCCAGATCGGACCATGGTGATTCCTGGCCTCGGGCAGTGCTCCTCTGCTCCTTTCCAGCATGGTGCACGGCAGGGCATGGCGTCCTGCGCTGCGTCCGGGGGCCTGCGCTTAGTCGGCCGTTGATGGATCTGGTGCCTAGTGCTGACGTTTGGTGTCGGTGGTCTCCGCAGGGTGCGGTTGGCTCCGGTGGCTTGTCGTGCTTCTTCGTCTCTCGAAGGGTTCGATGGTGGTGGTGGTCAGGTGTCGTCTTGTTGTAGGGATGTGCTCAAACTCCAGGTGAGAACCCTGCATCGACTATGTCGATGCCGGTGGCAACGACGTCTATGGACGTCGTTTTCCTTGCAGGAGGTGTCATTGTGGAGCTCCAGCACCTACAACTTTTGCTTTGTGGGCCCCAAGTGAAAACCTAAGATCAGGCAATGCTAGATCGGATGGCGGTGTTGTGTCCTCGGCAACACTACCTCCTCGGTGGCGTCATCTTGGAGACCCAAATGACGGCTCATGTTGTTGCGTGTGGTTGAGGGTGGCCCGCGTGCTGGTGGAGCTGGGGCCTGCTCAGGACTAATGGTGGTGTATTCTTCTTCATGTGTTTCTCTTCAGTTGTCCTGCGTGTGGTCTCCGGCCTGCTTCTATGCATGCTCCTGACCATGTTCTGTTGAGGCGAGCCTCGGGCTCTTGGTCTTGTCTTGGTTCACCTTTGCTCAATGACAACGCAATGACGCCTCCCCGACTTGCTAATCGTCTTGAACTTCCGTGGTGGAGCGCCCAGTCAAGGTTCGTGTTAAGCTTTGGCACAAGGTTCGTCTTAAGCTTTGGCACTCGTTGACTGTGGATGCTCCTCTGTTGTGCCGTGGGGTTTGATACGCACGTCGGTGTGGTGAGTTAGGCTGTTTGTAGAGTCTTGGTATTGTGATCCCTCGACGCACCCCTCATCTACCTGGTCCTATTAGTATGCTAGCTAGGTCATGTCTTATGTTGGGCGTCCTGCTCCTCTCCTTTCCTTGTAACACTTGTTACTTGTCTGGTTTTCGTCTCGGTTTTCCTCATAAACGGGGTCAATTTGTTAAGGTTTTCGATCCGGTTTTCCTTATAAACTGGATCACTCTCCTAGCATTATGGCCACTTTGAGCAATATATTCAGGTGGAGGGATTCCTCCCCCGGTGATTCTAAAAAAATCAACTTAGATGAGTGTTTGGTTCAGCCACACCTTAGGCAAACCACACTAGGGCCCCACATGACATACACACAAAAAGTGTGGCAAGATTCTCGTAGGTTTGCCAACTTGTGGCTCTCATTTTAAATAACTAACCTTAGGCAAGTTTGGCAACATTGTATGGCAAAGTGTGGCATTGCTAGGCCTAAAACCATACATCCATGTATTAGTTCTTCAAAATGAGAGCCACAAGTTGGCATGCCTAAGAGAATCTTGCCACACTTTTTGAGAGAATGTGATGTGGGGGGCCATAGTGCGGCTTGCCTAAGGTGTGGCTTGAATCGAACACACGTCAGTTGGTCAAACTTGCCTAACCTTAGGTGTGGCAACCATTGGCAAACTTTAGTACAAACCAAGAGTGTTACCTTGATGTTCTGATGATGTCTAGGTATACATAGAAGAGCAGCAAGAACAACAACAACATAGCATCAGTTAACTGCAATTAATCAGTTGATATTTGTAAAAATGTAATAAATTCCCTCCACCCCATAATATAAGATGTTAATTCATCCAATATGTTAGTATATTGGATGTTATAAGATCTTATATAATGGGATGGAGGGAGTGTTGTACTACACCATTGTGCAATTGTTGTTTAGCTTCTAATATTAACTTGGTGCTTTTAGGTACATATGTCATTGGTAAAGATCCGTGCTTTCTACATATGGGGCAATGAGATATTGATGAACCAACATCAAGTGAGGAAACTCATAAAGATTGTTAGTAAAATGGGTCAAAAGATGGCAATTAAACTATTTGTTTACATTTTATCCAAGACAACAGTGAACTGTCGCATGATAAGTAAGAACTCTGCAGCCTTCTTTTTACTGGCCATAATGAGTTGTGTTAGATGACAATGTCTGAATCTTTTTCCTTTGCAGTGGTTCCCGAAGCAGTTTACTCAAGATTACCTCTCAAACTACATGATTGGTGGGCATGCAAAGGTTAAAGTATTTCTACCAGAACACAATGACTATCTAGATGTCCTCATGAGTCATGAAGATAGTGAAGGATGGGCGGTCGGCCATCACAAGGGGTTGGACTAGAGTTGTGTGTGCCTTTTGCATGGAGGAGAGCACAATACAGGCATTCCACTTCACCTTGTTCATCAACCAGGATGTCTTTTGCATCTTTCTTTACCGTGTTTAATAGTACAAGTATACAACCCTAGTACATCATTCTTTATTTGGTGCTTATGTAATTCTTGAACATATGTACCCGCAAAATCAAATAGTGCATTGGTTGTTGAACCTGATGGATATGAATAAAGTTATAGCCAACTTTCAAATTCAAATTTGGTACAATTTTAAATAGCAGCGATTAAATTAGGGTCAAAATATGCTTTGTAGGTTGTTACGGCGCATACGGTCTATAAAGCACAAACGTTTGGGATATACATCATAATCCGACACAATTTGCAGCGAGGAAACATGTGTGACCATGCACACAGTTGCCATTTGAGAAGCGTGTGTGATGTCAGACAATATCACAAACAGTGCGAGCAAACTAAATGTTTGTGATAGTCTCCTTATCGTACATGGTTTACAATCATGAACTGTTTTGGATGTCGTAGGCATCATAAACATTGTACCACATAATAGCATGTGCGATAATTATCTTATATGACACTGGTACGAAGGTCCGACGTTTCGTAATCCTATTTGACACTTGTACGATGATTATCTAATCTCCTTAATTACATATCGCATATGGTTCAGGAGAAGTGACTATGTGTGATAGTCTCCTTATCATACACGCTCTGCAACCATGAACTGTTTGTGATGGGGCGTGCATGATAAACGTTGCACCACCTAATAGCATGTGCAATGTTAATGCCAGCACACACGAGTAGCAAGGATAGGGCATTTGGGATATTCGATATATCATAAACAGTTGTGTGACGAATCGCATTTGGGATAGATGCGGGCATCGCATATGCTTTGTTCTGGAAAACGTATGAATTCCTACTCCCTATCCTCGACGGTTTTTGGGTCATGTGGGAAGGACCCCCTATTGCACACACTGGCAAGGCGACGGTTTTAAATGACGTCGCAGAAAGGGGTCAAAACCGTTTGTATAGCAGCTCGTTGTACCAATGTGTAAGCCTCATATATCCACCTCAAAACAACCACCATACCTACCTATCATGGCATTTCCATAGTCATTCCGAGATATGTTGCCATGCAACTTCCACAATCACTAGTCACATGACTTGTCTGTTCATCATCATATTGCTTTGTATGATCATAGAGCTGACATGATATTTGTGGCAAATCCACCGTTCATCATTGTTATACATGTTACGCTAGATCATTGCACATCCTGGTACACTGCTAGAGGCATTCATATAGAGTCGTATTCTTTTTCAGTTTCATCAAGTTGTGAGTAAATAAAAGTGTTGATGATCATCATTCTTAGAGCATTGTCCCGGTGAGGTAAAGAATGATGGAGACTGATGAGTCCTCGAAAAAGTGGGGATGAGGTTTGTGATATTGTTCTAAAAAAAGAGAGAAAATAAGAAAAAGAAAACAAAAAATGAAAATGAGAGAAAAAGCGAGAAGTACAATGCTACTATCCTCTTACCACACTTGTGCTTCAAAGTAGCACCATGTTTGTCGTGGTTTTGTCACGGCAGATGTCCTAGAGAAAGGACTTAGTCATGGAGCCATCGCGACAGGTTAGCTTGAAGGGGTTAAAGCGGACACAGGGACGCAAGAGAGTTTATACTAGTTCGGCCCCTTCGATGAAGGTAAAAGCCTATGTCTAGTTGTGATGGGATTGATGGGGTTTCGATGACTAGGGAGCAAACAAGCTTCGCCTATGTCTCGAGTTCTTGTCTCCCTTCTGAACCGCCGCCGGGTCGTCCCCTTATATACACAGGTGACGCCCGTTGGTTCACAGATTCCCAATACCGGCTCATAGATGTGTCCGGTTTGGTCTCTACTTATTCCTAAATTACAATACAAGTTACATACCAACGCCGGTTTACGGCTACATGCCTTGAACTGACTATGGGCCTTGAGCCCTCATCTGCCTTCTTGGGTTTCAACATAGTTAACTACTAAAGAAGTTAACTCGGCCCAGATAGGCCGGTTTACGCCCAGTAGTGATATCCTCAACATTAGGCCCCAGATTGATTTGAACAGGTTCATGTCAATCCTTAGAAAAAAATTTCATCTTCAACACCTTCTTGTAGTTTGTTGAATCGCCGTGATGTCATCTTCTCTGGTCATTGTAAACCGGCGTGACGTCACCTGTTATAAAGAAACTTATCCATGATACCTTTTTTGTTTAATAGGTCTGCGACAATCGAGGCGACAGCTCCGTTTTCAGACCCACAGTTCCTTGATTTTCGCGCCTGACACATGCCCCTTGCCTTATAAATAAGACCGAAGGGTCATTTCTTTTTTCCCCTCCGTGCCCTTCTGCTTCGTCTTCCCCGCGTCGTCCAGCTTTGGAGCTCCGCCGCCGTCGACGACTTCTGCTCCAACCTTGGCCGCTACATCACCCTGATTGTACCAGAGCATCGCGGCGACCTTCTGTTTCTTCCTTGGCTCCGGTGAGTTCTTCACCTTTTCCTCCGTATATCCGTTCTAGGGTTTCCAAGTTCTTCAGTGTTCATCGTCTGGTTTGTACTCATATGATAGATCCTAGATGAACCTGTGAACCTTTGCTCTGTGTAGCGGTAGTTCTTAGCATCCGCCTTTACTTATATGCCTCAAGACCATAGATCTACCTGTATCTCTGCCCATTGATTCGGTACTGTTCTTTTTTGAACCTTGAATATTTTCCTTCTTTTCTGAACTTGCTTCAAATCCGTCGCTGTAGAGAAATCTTGTGAAATCTGTTTCTGTACACTTATCTATCCGCAATCTCAACTGTTTCAATGCTTACATCCGGCGGTTTAACTTTGTAGAAAAATTGCCAAACCGGTATATACCATTAGTCCCCTTGTTGAACCGCCAGATTCTGTTGCTTCATGAAACTCCGGTTTAGATAGAGTTGTCTCCGGTTTAACATTGTACATACCAGTGCACTTTAATAAATGCATTCTTGAACCGGAATTACCTATCTTGTAGATTTCATCATGGCCAAGCAAGTATATGAGTGCAACTGGGTTCCTTCTCGCGTCACAGAGACTCAACTGAATAATTTAGTCCTGATCGGCGCTTTAGGCAGCAAAAACACCATCCATTGGAGAGCTCCTGGCAAAGAATGCCCTCCCACACCTCAAGAAGGAGAGGTCGTCGTTTTCGTAGATCACTTAGCCCGGGGCTTTAAGCCGCCCAGTTCTAAATTTTACCGGGGCGTTTTAGCCAATTTTCAACTCCACCCACAAGACACTAGTCCCAACTCTGTTACAAACATGTGTCACTTCCAAGTGCTCTGTGAGGTGTTTTTTCAAGAGGAGCCCACAGTGGAGTTGTTCAGAGACTGTTTCCATCTAAACCGTCGTAGTGAGTTTTCTGACGGTTCCAATACGGAATTGTGCGGTGTGGCGATTCAGAAAAGGAAAGAGGTCACATACCCTCACGCCAAGCTGCACAGCCACCCCAAAGAGTGGAATCAAACATGGTTCTATTGCAGAGACACCTCCCCTGCTGGTGAAAATCCTTTGCCTGGCTTTCGTCCAGAGTGGCTTAGCAATACACACCCCTTTCCGCAAAGGTTGACTGCCAAGGAGAGAAGCAAATACGCTCCTCAACTGTCCAAGCTCAGAGCCTTCATGGCCAATGGTTTAACAGGAGTTGATCTCGCTCGCTGTTGGATATCATGGAGCATACTGCCCCTTAGTCAGCGCTCCGGTTTGATGTGCGAGTATACTGGCAGTGTTGATGACCCATTGCGACATGCTAACATCCAGCTTACCGACGAAGAAATCACAGAGGCTGTGAATAAAATGCTGAATGAACCGGAACACGTCTGTGCTCGAACCGGCCTGCTTCCCTTCTGTGCCACCAACAAACCGCCAGCTGTAAGAGTTTGATTGTTCTTTTTTCTGAACCTGTTATTGATATATCTGGTCATTGTTTAATATCAATGCCTGTTTAAACAGGGCAATGATCCATTTTGGAGCAAGAAACTGCCGCGGGAGAAAACAGAAAAACCAGATAAACCGGAAAGATCAATCCGGCAAAAGACTAAAGCTGTGAAGAAGACTACCCACAGGAAAAGAACCACTGCATCCACTGATCCGGCCGCTGATGACGATGTGGGTAACCCGGACCTTGAGGTAGAACTTGATTCACTTGGCTTATTTTTCACGCGCCTTATTGATGATGATATTTGTCAGGATGATGCCGAAGCCAGTCATGCTGATGTTGCACAGGTAATTATTCTTTCCTCCAATTCAGATCCTTTGCCTTCACTAAAAATCTGTCAGGCAAACCAGAAGGTTAAATTTTCTCATCCTCTTGCTTACTTGGATCCCAAATTTCTTATGAAGACCCAACAGCACGAAGCTCGCCGCACGACCCGGCATAGTGGCCAGGTAGTTACCTCCGCCGGTTTACCGAATAGTCCGGTTCGGAAACGCCATTCAGAGGTCCTAATTTGCCTGTCAGTGCTTGTCCTAAAATGGGCTGTTTTCGTCAACCTCTTAATCCGTCTGACTCCGATTATCAGGTCACTTCCTATTCATCATCTGGCGAGTCATCAGCTACCCAGCTGCCGCCGCTCAAAATGGTGCTTGGGTAAGCCATACTTATCATAACGCTTCTGGTGTATTACTTTGTAGCATATACTATACTGACCTTTGTTACTCCTTTCAGGGCCAAGCCTAAGCCAAGCAAGAAGGCTCGCCTAGATAAAGCGGCTGAAGAAGATGCTATTCCTGAACCGGACAAAGTACTCAACCCTGAAGCGGCCATCCATGAGGATGTGCCAAACGACCCACCACCACAAGATGATGATTTTATTACTGAAGAGAGACATGTTGATACCTCCGGTCCTGTTGACCAGCCCAGAAGCCCCATCCGGATTGAGAAATCCACCAGTCCATCCAAGTCTACTGATAAACTGACGGCCCCAATGCAAACCGGCGACGCCAAGGATGATGAAGTTGTTATTACTGGCATTGTCCATACAGAGTCAAGCAATCCTGTCGCTTTGTCTAAACATACTGCCAAGGAAGAATTTGCTGCCTTTGGCAAGGGCAAGTGGAATGTTGATCTGGCGACTTACGCTGCTCTGAACGCCCAAGACATCCATTCCGGCTATCTGAACCGGCTATATACCAGTCGTGACTATGAAGCCGGTCTGGTTAACATGATGAAAGATAAATATGAGGTAACTTCCATATGCTCTCTCCTGCTTGTATGCTTCAATTCTTGCTGACTCACCTAGCACCCAAGGACCGGTTTGTAATCTTCTTTCAAACCGGGACTTACTAATATAAATCTTAATGCCTCGAAATTCGCTGATGTAGCCCCCAAGGGCCGGTTCAACTTAGTGTAGTTAAACCGGGACTTAAGTAATTAATATCGCCGCATCAGAACTTATTTGAACAAATAGCCATTAGCCCCCAAGTGCCAAGTTGAATACTTGTATTGAGCTTGGGACTTTATAATCAAGTGAAACATGAAGATCAAATAGGCATTAGCCCCCAAGCGCCAAGTGCATAACTTGTTATGTGGTTGGTGCTTCAATTCTTGCACTGCTTGCTGAATCATATAACTGTCTATATGCAGGCTGAGCTGAAGACAAAAGAGACCCAAATCGCCGATCTCCAAGAAAATCTGAAGTCCCAGCAGACTGAAACCTCAAAAGCAAAAGAGTAGTTGACCAGCGCCTTAAGCGTCATGGAACAGCTTAAGAAGGATTTCAAGAAGGAGCGGGCGGATTGGGCTACTGAAAAATCCGCTTTAACCAAACGAGCAGAAGACGCCGAGGCCGCACTAAAACTGGTGGTGGATGAACTGACCAGCATAACTCGGCCAATGGTGCATGCCATGACCGCTGCTATCTTTGGTAAGCCGGTTTGATTTCTGAATTGATTCTGCCGTCTTACAGAGCTGCCGATTTGTTAACCCTTTGTGATATTTCAGGGACACGCATTGGTCATTTGGGGTCAGATGTACGGAAGAAATTGAAAGCCGCCTATACGTTGATCAAACAACTGTACACTGGTGCACAGCGGATCATCTGTACTGCATCCCACAACAAGTCGGTGCCCACTTTGATTCAGGACACTCTGCAGAAACTGTCGGTGCTTCCTGCCCGGGTGGAAGAGATGAAGAAATCTGCTGCTCGAACCGGTGCGATCAATGCCTTAATCCGGGCAAAAGCTTGGGTGCCGGATTTTGATCCTATTAAAGCGGCTCAGGGCTATCCCAGCTTGAAGGAAGACGGGTCAGAGTTTAGTGAAGCGGGTCTGCAAGCAATAAACCAGGAGGTGCATCCGCTAGCTTGTCAATTGGCTGAAGAAGCAGACTTGTCTCATTATCAAGCCCAATATGACAATCAAAACAAGCGAGTAGCTGCACCAATTCATGAAGCGGAAAATCTTATCCCTCCAATCCGTAAGCATACTTACGCTCCTGATATTAAACCGTCGTTGTTGATCCATGATGAAGCTGTCTTTCGAGCATTAATGGGAATCGACTGGACAACTGTTGATTTCCAGCCGCTGGGTAGAGAAACTGAAGTTGAAGCGGCGCGGGATGACCCACAACCATCAGGCCAGGCTGGTGACCAAGCTTGAACCAGAAGCCGGTTTAAACTGCTTCTCCTTTGAAAAAACAATGATCTTGTTTTGGGTACCGTGTTGCCTTGTAATAGGCTAGCCGATACTCTTGATTTTGATATGCCTTCGTGCATAATTACTGCAACTTGTTCTTCCTTTGGGTGATGAACTTTCCAAAGTATTTTCTGCAATATAAAAATCTTAAAGTGCCACCGCGGTTGTACCGTCAGGAAGAGTGTGATGTCTGCATATGTGAAATCAAAATATCTGAAATGTAAGGATATGATCAAATCTTTGAGATACATGATACCTGCCATCGTTGGGCATGAAGTTGGCTTAGCCAATCTTGAAACGGAGGTTTCATAAACCCACACTGTTGGAGGAGATAGCAGCTCCTTTTTATAATGCCGGTTTACCATGTAAACCGTGCCGGGTTATAATAAAGCACCGTGTTACTCCGTAATAGGATGTTAACAAAAAATCAAACCGGGCAAATAGTCTCCGGATTAAAAATGAACAGTGTTCTGTCAATTGACAGTGTGAACCGGTTTTAAAATTTTGTCGGTTTAAAAAACGCAACAAAAAGAAAGAAATATCTATCAAAGAAAATTGTGAAGCAAAGGCAATGATAAAACCATTTGCAAAAGGAGGCTTATTTGAGCCGATTAGATGGCGTTACCATGGTCGAACATGACCAAGCTCCCGATAGGTGTAGCTATGGTTCAAGTCAGCCAGGTCCCCAAATGAAACCGTGGCATTTATGCCAATCAAGAGGCGTGGCAATGGTTCGGGTTCGACCAAGCCCCCAAGTGATTATGTGGCCTTAGGCCGATCAAGAGGCGTGACTGGTTTAGACGTGACCAAGTCCCCAAGTGATCTGGTGCCTATCAAGAGGTGTTGCATTGGTTCATACACGACCAAGCCCCCAAGTGATATAACATGATGCTTTTGAAAAGCTAACTCAAGGGGTAAACCGGAGGCCGCTTTAGAACAACTCCGTGTAACCACACATGATGTAAAAGGATAGATACCCCGCTTCAGCTGAGGTTCCGGTTTATTATATTTAATCATAATATATACATCATCGTAATATGTACATAAGTAGAGCCAATGGCTCAGGTATAGTAAGGCCAAAGATGAGCTATGTTCCACGGCCTGTTGGTCTCTTCCTCTGATGTATGTGAGTCTTTATGCTCTCAAATATCGATCAGATAGTATGACCCGTTGTGCAGATTCTTGCTGACCACGAAAGGCCCCTCCCAAGGTGGGGATAGCTTATGCATATCAGTCTGGTCTTGAATGAGCCGAAGCACCAAATCTCCTTCCTGAAAGGCTCTGGTTCTGACTCGGCGACTATGATAACGACGAAGATCCTGTTGGTAAATCGCCGAGCGGGCGGCTGCTATGTCACATTCTTCATCCAACAGGTCCAAAGCGTCTTGCCGTGTTGTCTCGTTGTCCACTTCAACATAAGCCGCCACACGAGGTGAGTCATGACGGATATCACTCGGGAGAACCGCCTCCGCTCCGTAGACCATGAAGAACGGCGTGTATCCTGTTGATCTGTTGGGTGTAGTATTGATGCTCCATAACACAGATGGTAACTCTTCTACCCAACAACCCGGCGTTCTCTGCAAAGGAACCATAAATCGGGGCTTGATGCCTCTCAAGATCTCTTGATTAGCCCTTTCTGCTTGACCATTGGACTGTGGGTGTGCCACTGATGAAACGTCAAGCCGGATGTGCTCCCGTTCGCAGAACTCCTTCATTGCACCCTTGGACAAATTGGTACCATTATCCGTGATGATACTGTGTGGAAAGCCAAACCGGAAAATCACTTTTTTGATGAACTGAACCGCCATGGCCGCATCACACTTGCTAACAGGTTCTGCCTCCACCCACTTTGTAAACTTGTCAACCGCCACCAGGAGGTGGGTCTTCTTATCTTTGGACATTTTGAAAGGCCCAATCATATCCAGCCCCCAATTCGCAAACGGCCAAGTAATTGGAATCATTCTCAATTCTTGAGTCGGCACATGAGCACATCTTGAAAACTTTTGGCAACCGTCACATCGTCTGACCAGATCCTCCGCATCAGCATGAGCAGTTAACCAATAGAAGCCATGGCGAAATGCTTTAGCTACCAAAGATTTTGAACCGGCGTGGTGACCACAATCTCCTTCGTGGATCTCACGCAAAATTTCACAGCCTTCTTCAGGAGACACACAACGTTGAAACGCCCCTGATACACTGCAATAATGCAACTCGCCATTGACAATAGTCATGGACTTGGACCGCCGGATTATCTGTCGGGCCAGAATCTCATCCTTTGGTAACTCGCCCCAGTTCATGTACGCCAGGTAAGGAAGCGTCCAATCCGGAATGACATGAAGAGCTGCCACCAATTGAGCCTCCGGATCAGGAATAGCCAAATCCGCTTCACCAGGGAGCTTGACCGACGGGTTGTGCAGCACATCCAGAAAAACATTGGGCGGGACCGGTTTGCGCTGAGAGCCTAGCCGGCTTAAAGTGTCCGCCGCTTCATTCTTCCGTCGGTCCACGTGGTCCACCTGATAGCCTTTAAAGTGACTTGCAACAATATCCACCTCACGACGATATGCTGCCATGAGTGGGTCCTTGGAGTCCCAAGTGCCAGATACTTGTTGAGCCACGAGGTCCGAGTCACCGAAGCACTTAACTCGACTTAGGTTCATCTCCTTAGCCATCCGGAGACCATGGAGCAAGGCTTCATACTCAGCTGCATTGTTAGTACAAGGGAACATTAAACGGAGAACGTAACAAAACTTATCACCTCGTGGGGAAGTTAATACGACTCCAACCCCTGAGCCTTCCAATTGCCTGGATCCGTCAAAATGGATGGTCCAATATGTGTGATCCGGCTTTTCTTCAGGTGCTTGCATTTCTGTCCAATCATTGATGAAATCAACAAGTGCTTGAGACTTAACCGTCGTCCGAGGCACATACTTCAATCCGTGCGGCCCAAGCTCTATAGCCCACTTGGCAATCCGGCCAGTCGCTTCCCGGTTCTGGATGATATCCCTCAAAGGAGCAGAACTGACCACCGTAATTGGGTGCCCTTGGAAGTATTGCTTAAGCTTCCGGCTTGCCATAAAAACTCCATACACCAGCTTCTGCCAATGCGGATACCTTTGCTTGGACTCAATGAGTACCTCGCTGATATAATAGACCGGACGTTGAACTGGATGCTCCTTACCTGCCTCCTTTCGCTCCACCACAATAGCCACGTTGACCGCACGAGCATTAGCAGCAACATATAGCAGTAACGGCTCCTTGTCAATGGGAGCGGCGAGCACAGGCGGATTGGCCAATTGCCGCTTTAAGTCCTCAAATGCTTCATCCGCAGCGGAACTCCAGACGAACTGATCCGTCTTCTTTAACATCTGATACAAAGGGATTGCCTTCTCACCAAGGCGGCAGATAAACCGGCTTAACGCGGCAATCCGGCCTGCCAGGTGTTGAACATCATTGATACACTTCGGTTTAGCCAGGGAGGTGATGGCTGTGATCTTCTCCGGATTAGCCTCAATTCCCCTGTTGGACACCAAAAAACCCAATAACTTGCCTGCCGGTACACCAAAGACACACTTGGCCGGATTAAGCATCATCTTGTACATCCTCAGGTTATCAAAGGTTTCCTTCAAATCGTCAACCAGAGTCTCCTTCTCCCTGGACTTAACCACGATATCATCCACGTAAGCATGTACATTACGGCCAATCTGCTTGTGAAGACAATTTTGTACACACCGTTGATAAGTTGCCTGGGCACTCTTGAGCCCAAAGGGCATAGACACATAGCAGAAGGCTCCAAAGGAAGTTATGAATGTCGTCTTCTCCTAGTCCTTAACTGCCATTTTGATCTGATGATAGCCAGAATATGCATCCAAAAAACTTAAATGCTCACAACCCGCCGTAGCATCAATAATTTGATCAATACGGGGGAGGGCAAAAGGATCTGCTGGACAAGCCTTATTAAGATCTGTGTAATCCACACACATGCGCCAGGTGCCATTTTTCTTAAGGACTAGCACCGGATTGGCAAGCCACTCAGGGTGAAAAACTTCAACAATAAAGCCAGCTGTTAAGAGCCTGGCTACCTCTTCTCCAATCGCCTTGCGTCTTTCTTCGTTAAACGGGCGGAGGAACTGTTTCACCGGTTTGTATTTAGGATCCACATTAAGGGTGTGCTCAGCGAGTTGCCTCGGTACACCTGGCATGTCAGAGGGCTTCCATGCAAAAATGTCCCGATTCTCATGGATGAACTCGATGAGCACGCTTTCCTATTTCGGATCCAAGTTGGTACTGATGCTGAACTGCTTGGACGAATCGCCAGGTATGAAGTCAACAAACTTAGTTTCTGCTGCCGATTTGAACTTCAGGCCGGATCATGCTCCATAGTTGGCTTCTTTAATGGAGTCATGTCCGCCGGATCAACATTGTCCTTATAATACTTCAGCTCCTTGGTGACACAAACCGACTCTGCGTAAGTCGCATCTCCTTCCTCGCACTCCAAAGCGATTTTACGGCTTCCGTGAACCGTTATTGTCCCCTTGTGATCCGGCATTTTGAGCTGCAAATACACATAACAGGGCCGTGCCATAAACTTGGCGTAGGCCGGTCGCCCAAACAGGGCGTGATATGGACTTTGGATTTTCACCACTTCAAACGTCAATGTTTCCGACCTGGAATCATGATCATCTCCAAAGGCCACTTCCAGAGCTATCTTACCAACAGGATATGCTGACTTGCCAGGTACCACACCGTGGAACAACGTATTAGACGGTTTGAGATTTTTATCTGTTAGTCCCATACGACGGAAGGTCTCATAGTACAAGATATTAATGCTGCTCCCTCCATCCATGAGCCTTTGGTGAACTTGTAACCTCCCACCTGAGGCACCACCACCAGAGCCAACTGACCCGGATTATCAACCTGGGGAGGGTGATCCTCTCTGCTCCATATGATCGGCTGTTCAGACCAGCGTAAATAACGGGGCACGGTCGGTTCAACAGAGTTGACTACCCGCCTCTGAACCTTCTGGTCTCGCTTGTCCAAGCTAGTGGTGAAGACATGGTACTGCCCACTATTCAACTGCTTTGGGTTGCTCTGGTAGCCTGACTGTTGCTGCTGCTGGTTGTAACCACCCTGGTTGTTCTGATTATTTTGATTATTATGTCCGCCCGGATTACCATTAAATCCTGAACCGGAATTTCCTCCACCATAACCCGGCCCGGATCCTGAGCCACCGCCGGAGCCGTGATCATACCGGAAGGCATTAGAATTCTTGAACTCCTGCATAATGAAGCAATCCTTCCAAAGGTGGTTTGCTGGCACCTCCTTCGTCCCATGTCTTGGACAAGGCTAGCTCAGTAGATAATTTAGGCGGTCCGGGTTAGGGTTGGGTGCCCCACTGTAATTTGGCGGTTTACCCCTGCGTCGCTGGCCCTTGTCCTGCGCGTTGGTATTAGCCACAAAGTCGATGTTACCATCTGCTTTACGCTTGCCTCCGCCACCATTGCCTGCCAAGTGATGCTGCTGACCTTTGGAGTTGTTGTTTCTCCTTCCCTTCCCTGCCTTGTCATCATCAGATTCGGGATCCTTGGTACTATCAGAATCAGCATACTTTACCAAAGCCGCCATGAGGGTCCCCATGTCAGTGCAATGGCGCTTCATCCGTCCCAACTTCAGTTTTAGGGGCCCAAACCGGCAGTTGCCTTCTAGGGTTAAGACTGCAGTGTCAGCGTTGCTGCGGTCTGATGAATGCAACACTTTTGAGACCCGGTGCACCCAATGAGTCGTCGATTCTCCTTCCTCCTAGACACAGGCAGCTAAGTCCACTATCGACATAGGCTGCTTACATGTATCCTTGAAATTACTGATAAACCGGGCTCGTAATTGGGCCCATGAACTGATAGAGTTGGTCGGTAAGCTTTTTAACCAAGTGCGGGCCGTTCCTTCAAACATCATGGTGAAGTACTTCGCACATGCCGCATCATCCACATCAAGCATCTCCATGGCCATCTCATAGCTCTCCACCCATGTCTCTAGGGGTTGATCCGCCGTGTAATTTGGGACCTTGCGCGGGCCCTTGAAATCCTTGGGCAGGTGCACATTGCGTAAAGCGGGGACAAGGCAAGGCACCCCCAAAGAGCTAGAAGTAACACTGGGTTCGACCGAAATAGTTGGACGAACCGGCGTAAGCTGCCGAGCCTGATACTGTGCGGCTAACTCGGCCTCCCTGCGCGCTCGGGCCCGGTCCACCACTTCCTGAGCGTTATCAGCACCACCCGCCGGGTTGTTGCCGCGGGGTGCTCCACATCATTCATTACTTGATACTGCTGGTTCATCCATACGCCTGCTATAGCTCCGGCTTGGACAAGGGGTCGAGTGGATCCGGTCGCGACTGTACGAGTATGCTTCCTGTTGGACCAAAGCTGTCCTAAGAAGCTCTTTGACCCGTCGTGTCTCTACCGCTTGCGGCGAGTCACCTTCTAAAAGCACAAGTGCTCCCTAGGTGGTTTTGATAATTGATGACAACATATCTCTTGTTGGACTAACATTTCTATCTAGCATGTTTCAGATAAGTTCAACAATGGAGTGGCATGGACTAAAGGTTGTGGGAACTCCTTCAAGATGCTAAGGACAAAGGATTGGCTAAAGCTTAAAGCTCAAGACTCTTCATTTTATATTTTAGTGATCCAAGATCACATTGAGTCTTTAGGAAAAGCCAATACTATCAAGGAGGGATGAGGTGTTGCTTAATGAGCCTCTTGCTTCATGTGCTTAGTGATATGCTCCAAAACCCTCAACTACTTTCCCATATCCACATATGACCTAAACCCTAAGCCAAACTCAGTCCTACCGATTCTTTCTATCCGGCGCCACCGAGTTTCACTTGTCATAAGCCACTGCCAAACCCTAGCAATTCGGTTCTACCGATAGGGATCTCGGTCTCACCGAGATGGGATTGCAAACTCTCTGTTTCCCTTTCGTAACTTTTCGGTCTCACCGAAAGAGCGAATCGGTCCCACCGAGATTGCAGTGTAAACTCTCCATTTCCTTTTTGTAACTTTTCGGTCTCACCGAAAGAGCAAATCGGTCCCACCGAGTTTACCTGACCAACTCTCTGGTTAGCTTATTACCAAACTTGGTCTCACCGAGTTTGTATAATCGGTCTCACCGAGATTACGTTATGCCCAAACCCTAACCATATCGATCCTACCGAGTTGCATGTCAGTCCCACCGAAAATCTCTAACGGTCACTAGGTTTACCTTTTCGGTCCGACCGAGTTTGTTGATTCGGTCCCATCGAGATTGGAAAACTGTGTGTAACGGTTGGATTTTGTGTGGAGGCTATATATACCCCTCCACCTCCTCTTCATTCGTGGAGAGAGCCATCAGAACACATACACAATTCCAACTCATATGTTCTGAGAGAGAACCACCTACTCATGTGTTGAGACCAAGATATTCCATTCCTACCATATGAATCTTGATCTCTAGCTTTCCCCAAGTTGCTTTCCACTCAAACCTTCTTTCCACCAGATCCAAATCCTATGAGAGAGAGTTGAGTGTTGGGGAGACTATCATTTGAAGCACAAGAGCAAGGAGTTCATTACCTACACACCATTTGTTACTTCTTGAAGAGTGGTGTCTCCTAGATTGGCTAGGTGTTACTTGGGAGCCTCCGACAAGATTGTAGAGTTGAACCAAGGAGTTTGTAAGGGAAAGGAGATCGCCTACTTCGTGAAGATCTACTGCTAGTGAGGCAAGTCCTTCGTGGGCGATGGCCATGGTGGGATAGACAAGGTTGCTTCTTCGTGGACCCTTCGTGGGTGGTTGCTTCTTCGTGGACCCTTTGTGGGTGGTTGCTTCTTCGTGGACTCGCGCAACCATTACCCTTCGTGGGTGGAGCCCTCCGTGGACTCGCGCAACCGTTACCCTTCGTGGGTTGAAGTCTCCATCAACGTGGATGTAGGATAGCACCACCTATCCGAACCACGGGAAAAACATCCGTGTCTCCAATTGCGTTTGAATTCTCCAAACCCTTCCCCTTACATTCTTGCAAGTTGCATGCTTTACATTCCGCTGCTCATATACTCTTTGCATGCTTGCTTGATATGTATTGTGTATGTTGAAATTGTGCCTAAAACTCCACTCAAACCAAAAAGGCCTAAAAATTGCAACTTTAGCACTAAGTGTCTAATCACCCCCCCCTCTAGACACATCTACTTCTAGATCCTACACCTTCAATTGGAATGGCCTCCAGCCGTGCAGCAGCGGCAACGAGATTGTCCATTGGGTTGGAGTAGTGACCCGGAGGTGTTGAAATAGCCTGAGGTATAACAGTGTTTTGACGAGGCGGATTCATCAGACGGGGCTGAACCGGCGCACCGGCCCCCGGAGCTTCCGGCTAGTTTCCCTCCAGCGGATTACTGGTTCCTGCTCCTGGGGTGTTGAAAAGGTCTCTGGCCTCGAAAACCGAAGGCAAGCGGGATCGGTACTTCCTCTTCATGACTTCATGCGACGTGTTCTGGTCCAACATGAGCCTGTAGGCCTGTGCGTCTAAAGCGGCCCGCTCTGTGGTCATCCTGGCATTCTCAGCTGCCAGGTTCGCCTTGGCCTGGGTGATCTGTTCCTTCACCTTTGCAATCTCCGCGTTGTGGACTTCCTGATCCGCCGGATTAGCTTCTGCCATAAGCACAGCCAATGCATCAAATAGATCTGATAGAACTTGAGCCGGCGGGCGTGCGGAGCTTCCTGCCCCGGCAGCTGCCGCCGCTGTTGAACCGGAGGTTATTGGCGCAGCGGTTGAAGAATGAAGCGCTGCTTGTGTGTCGGCCATGAATATTCTAACTCGGTTGGGTAGATCAGAGGGGTCCGGAATACTGTCGCTGTCGGAACAGTCCCCAATCCGGCCATCTTGTAGCTGATATAGAGATTCGGTTTCTCCGGTTGATGACTCATCACCGGAATAAACGACAGTCTCGCCGCGAGATTCCGATCCATCCTTGTAACTTCCTCCATGGATGACTCCCACGAAGGCATGCTTCACGGCCGGTTTAACCCGAGCGGACCGCGCACGCTGAGCCGTTTCGACGAGGTCGGTGCAGATGTCCGGCTCAGGGCCCGGTTCACCGATCTTGCCGATGAAAACGTGTATGCCACCAAAGGGGACCCGGTACCCGTACTCAACTGAGCCGGCCTCGGGGCCGCAACCTGCATCATCGATGTAGAGCTTGTCGCGACGACTCTTAGTCATCCGGCCCACAGCATAGCCCTCGAGTCCTTCAAAGCGGCCCTCCAAGAACTTGAAACCATCGTGCGATAGCCCCACGGTGGGCGCCAACTGTCGTGGTTTTGTCACGGCAGATGTCCTAGAGAAAGGACTTAGTCGTGGAGCCATCGCAACGGGTTAGTTTGAAGGGGTTAAAGCATACACAGGGACGCAAGAGAGTTTATACTAGTTCGGCCCCTCCGATGAAGGTAAAAGCCTACGTCTAGTTGTGATGGGATTGATGGGGTTTCGATGACTAGGGAGCAAACAAGCTTCGCCTATGTCTCGAGTTCTTGTCTCCCTTCTGAACCGCCGCCGGTCGTCCCCTTATATACACGGGTGACGCCCGTCGGTTCACAGATTCCCAATACCGGCTCATAGATGTGTCCGGTTTGGTCTCTACTTATTCCTAACTTGCAATACAAGTTACATACCAACGCCGGTTTACGGCTACAGGCCTTGAACCGACTATGGGCCTTGAGCCCTCATCTGCCTTCTTGGGTTTCAACATAGTTAACTACTGAAGAAGTTAACCCGGCCCAGATAGGCCGGTTTACGCCCAGTAGTGATATCCTCAACAATGTTCTTCATATAGAGAGTCTCCATGATTTGTCACTTTCATATACTAGTGTGAATTTTTACATTATAGAACTTGGCTTGTATATTCCGATAACGAGCTCCCTCAAATGCCCAAGGCCTACATGAGCAAGCAAGTTGGATGCACACCCACTTAGTTTCTGTAGTGAGCTTTCATACACTTATAACTCTAGTGTATTTGTTGCATGGCAATCCCTACTCCTCACATTGACATCGATTGTAAGGCCTCTCCATTCCCTAACGATCAACCGCGTCGGTGTGAGACTTTCGCTATTTTTATCTTCCTTTATGAACCCCCATCATCATTCTCTTTGTCATCCAAAGTGCCAAGACCTTAACACACATTGTATTGTGTGAAAGTTGAAAAAGCCGAGGCGAGAAAAAGTATGATTTGATTACTCGGCTTGTCAACGGGTAGTTCATGATTAATATTTTGTGCTAGGAAGACTAAGCTATATGATTTTGTAGGGAAACGTTCTTTAGCATTCTTTATTTGATTGTTTGCTGGTATGTCTGAGTATTGATGTCTTTATTTCAAATGATAGACTATTGCCCTAAATCATTCGTGTCCTACTATTCATACCGTGAGAAGATTACATGATAAACATGCTAGGTAGCATTCAACATCAAAAATTCTGTTTTTATCATTCACTTACTAGAGGATGAGCATGAATTAAGCTATTATATTATCAATCCTTTATGCTTTATATCATGTGTCGTGTGAACTTGTGCTCCTCTCGAAAGCACCTTTAATTTTTTTATTATTTCATGCTATTATATTATCAATCATTTTTGCTTTATATCCAATTTTCTATCTTTTTGGGAACTAACCTATTAACCCAGTGCCCAGTGCCAGTTTCTATTTTTGCCTATTTTACTATTTCGCAGAAAAACTAATATCAAACGAAATCCAAATGCGATGAAACTTTATAGTGATTTTTGCTGGACCAGAAGAGACCCCAGAAGCTTCGAGGGGAGACCAGACGATGCACAAGAGGAGCACAAGCTCACACGGCGCACCCTGAGGGCGTGTTGTCTGAGCTTGTAGGCCCCTCGCAACTCCGTTTGACCTAATTCCAAGCCTACAAAGTCCCTAAAATCTAGAAACCACGAGAGCGAGACTCGAAACAATTATTCCGCCGCCACAAACCTCTGTTCTTCCACGATCCCATCTGGAGGCCTCTGTCGGTACTCTGTTGTAGGGGGAATCGATCACGAAGGGCTTCTACATCAACCTTGTTGCACCTCCGATGATGTGTGAGTAGTTCCCACGGGACCCACGGGTCCATAGTGATTAGCTAGATAGCTCTCTCTCTCTCTCTTTAATCTTTAATACAATATTCTCCTCAGAGTTCTATTCAATGTAATCTTGTTTTGCGGTGTGTTTGTTCAGTTCCAATGAATTGTGGGTTTATTATTAGATTATTCATTGAAAGTAATTGAGTTATATTCTGAAATTTATTATGTGTGATTGTTATAGCTATGTAATGCTTTTCGATCTAGAGTTTTCTTTGGCCAAGTTGATGAATAGCAAGCAGTATACATTTACAACCTGCCACCGGAGCAAACTGGAGTTACTTCTGTTGGCTGCAATTTAATTGAGCATTACATATTCACATTAGGTGTCCCATGATTCTTTCTATCTTTCGGGTTGGCCAAACTGATGGACTCAACAGAATGGTTGATTGATTCTAGGACTTGAATACAACGAATCTCCTATGACTGATTTGTTATGGCGGGGGCAGGAGCAGGAGCAGGAGCGGGCCTGAAGAGCCTCCGGAACACCCACTGGAGAGGTCTCAGCAGCTGCGATCTCTTCTTGCGCCAGAACCAAATTGCGGCACTGTACTGCTCGTTCCGAATCTTCCTCGTCGCCGCCTTCCAGCCGAATTTCTCCATCTCCTTCCTGGCGGCCTTCCCCATTGTCTCTCTCAACTCTTCACAGGAGAGCAGGAGTTCAACCTTCCCAACACAGTCATCCACATCACCTGGTGTGTACAGAAAGCTGGTCTTTCCTTCCTGATCCTCAGGTATAATGTCAGGTATGCCTCCAGCTCGAGCAGCGACCACCGGGACTCCGGATGACATTGCCTCCAACACAACAAAACCCAGCGTCTCGGACTCAGAAGGCATCACAAACACATCCCCACTGGCATAGGCCTGTGACAGTTCTTCCCCTTGCAATGTCCCTGTGAACACTGCAGGCATTCCTGAAAACATCTCTTCAAGTTCAGGCCTGCAGTGGAAGGCACATGTTAAGAATGGCAACAGTGTGTACTCTTCTTACAAGAGGATTTCAGTCTCTCATTACATAAAAGAAGAAGCAAATTTCATGACAATATGCGAGAGTCTCTTTGGAGAATAAATCAGCAATGAGCAAATTTCAACAGTTAAATCAACTCCATTGTTGCCTTTTCTACTGAAGGAAGAAGTTAACTAGTTTCTATGATATAACGATGCACACCTGAATGGGCCATCTCCAATGAATGCAATTCTTGATCCTGGAAGTCGGTCCATGACTCTGGAAAAAGTAGAACCCAATGTCAACACAAGATATGCCTTAGCTAGATAAAAAGATCAAAACTAAATTATGTCAACAAAACTTTATGGTAATAATAAGGGGACACGAGCAGTAGGTAAGGTTTCTATCACACACGCCATTCAGTTTGCACTGCAGCATTAAAAATCAGAAACGTCATGAGCTCACCGCTTATGAAAATCCAAGCTTTTCTCAACTCCTAAGCGTCCAACATAGATTATCAGTGGCTTGTCTGGTTCACCATTCCTGTCACAATAGAAGAAGCATACAAGCAACACAGTTAGTCACATGAAAGATATATCTGATCAAATCGATTCATTATGCAGTTTTCTCGACACACTGGGTCAGGCAAGAACCCATTAGCATCATTGAAACTGCATCACAAATGGACCAGCTGAGCAAAGTAGATTACTTACGTTAACCTTGACCTCATTTCCTGATTACGGAAACGAGGATGGAAGCTTTCTGAATCCACACCCTTGTTCCAAAGGCGTATCTTATTGGCTGGAAACATGCACCATGAGAGGAAGATGTTGGAACCTGGAAAGAAGTAATAACATGGAAGCAGTATGTATGTTTGTGCAAACCTGCTGTAACACGGGCAGCTTGAAGGTCCCTGCCAATAGCGACTGATGGTACCAGTGTGAGATCCGCAGCTCGGTGCAAGAATTCTATAGCATGCGAAGATTGTATCAGCTGGCTACTCTGGCAAGAGAGGTTATACATTTGTGCAGTACATAAGTGAAAACTTACTTATAACTAGCCACATGGGCTTGACAAGCCAGCTGAATGTATACCTTGGAATATAACTGCCATAGATAAACAAGGATCAGCTCGCCTCTAAAGCTGGGTAAATAAACCCACAAATCCTAGGATTATACTCCCTCCGTAAAGAAATATAAGAGCGTTTAGATCACTAAAGTAGTGATCTAAACACTCCTATATTTCTTTACAGAGGGAGTAGATATCATTCAGAATGCAGATAACACCGTGGATGGTGTTTTCCTGCTAGGAGCTGACGATTAATTAAATGGTCTAGTTGTGTTGGCCAAGGTAAGACAAGATATTTTTTCAGTTTCGTTCAAGTTGTAGTTCTGTTGCTCGCATAAAACTTTTTTTTTCTCCTTCTGTTTTCGAAACGGGCGTGCATGAGTTGTAAATTTGTGAAAGAGGAAGGCAAGTCAACTCACATTGGAACATGGGTGTGGTAGGACATCACTAGAGGGACGCATAGCAACTTTGCGATGATTAGGGCGCCGAATACCTGTGAATTTAATTCACTTGGTCAAGGTAAAATATGAAATCTCCAATGCTGAATAATACTCTTATTGTCGAAATACAGAAAGGAGATTGGTTAGTAGCATACCATGATTCCAGGGGAAGAGGCGTGGATAATGTCGGGCTTGAACCTAGCGACCTCTCCAATGATTCTGGGGCTGAGGGCGAGCGAGAGCGGGACCTTCTGATACCAGGGGCAAGGGAAGCTCCAGGACCCGATGAGCTTGGCGCCGTGGAACTCGTCGGGCACGCCCTCGTGGGTGGTGATGACGATGACCTCGTCGCCCATCTCGCGGAGGTACTTGATGAAGTTCTGGAAGCGGTTCTTGTAGCCGGAGACGTAGGCGAAGGGGGAGGGCTCGACGAAGAGCGCGATGCGGCGGGGCCGCGAGTCGGCCTCCGAAGCGGGCGGGGGCTCCTCCTGGTGCTCCAGCTCGTCGTCCCGCAGCAAGACCGGCGACGAGGGGGGGGAGGAAGAGGCGCTGGCGCTGGTGCTGCATGACGACGACGACGAGAGTGGGAGGAGGCGGCGGCGATGCAGGTGAAGGGACCACCCAGCCCGGGGGCGTGACGACGGGGCGATTAGAGGGAGAGGAGACGGCTTGGACACGGCGAGGATGGGCGCCGCCCTCGCCATCCTTGCCTCGTCCTTGCGGCAATTTAATCCCCTTCCGGTATTCCTTTGCTTTGGTTGAATCGAATCGAATCGAATCGATTGAGGCTACTCGCTCACTCGCGCGAGGCGAACAAAGAAGAGCAGGAGCTGGAGAAGGGAGTGGACGGAAGTCAGTGGTTCCCACTTGGCGTTTGACGCACAGGCATATTCGAACGCACCACACGAGGCGAGCATATTCGAATGCAAAATGGAATTGATCAAGGCATCATCAAGCCATGACTGAGGTGAGCGACCGCATCTCTACACACGCGCGCGCTCCAGCTCTCTTTTGGTTTCGGTTTGAGAGATCGAAAAGGCCAAATCTCGGGGAACATTTCGGTCCCATGTTCCACGAGATATCTCATTATCCTATTCCAGCCAATCAGCTCCCAAGTTCTAGCCACTCACCAAACCAGCAACTAGTTCTCCCCTGCGTCTTCTTTTTTTTGTGCGAAAACGAGACATTTTTTTCTGAGGGATGACATTTATTTGTTTTTTTTACAATGTCGAGAAGATTTATTAATTCGTCACAATGTTTACAGGGACAGATGATAGATTTTCGGGATGTCCTAACCAAACATGACGGCCACCACCGAGAAAAAGAGCATGCTTCGCTAAGTTGTGAGCTTCATAATTAGAGCTCCTAAACTCATGACTAAAATTGCAAAAATCAAAACCCAAAGAGTGTTCTATTATTTCATGTATGTTGACGTATAATGTGCTGTTTAGTCTCTTCCATCAGATCGATCTTTTAATTGCATTGGCTAAAGCATGCACTTCTACATGGTATCAGAGCCAAGAGGTCATGAGTTCAAGACCCGGCTGACGCAATTAAATTGCAGCCCACTTTCGGTCCATGTTTAGGTGTGAGAAAGCCACACGTGATGATGCGGGCGAGGCACCATTGATCGATAATTCTACTAAAGCTGAGCCATTTGATGAGTCAAGGCATAAAAAAGTTGCGGAAAATAATGCCAAGCATGCGACCAGATTATGCCGAGGAAACGATGGTCGTGTGCAACAGTTTTGTGGACCAAAAATTGCTCCTGTATTTGAAAAGGAATGAATGCATGTTGATTCTCATCATATAGTGCTTGTATCAATACCTAGCAGAATGTACAACAAAAGGTCTAGATCGGATGCTAAACAGGAACCGAAGCCAGAAGATATAATTCCAACGTTTCATACGCCTCCGAAGATAATAAGGATCGGCAGTTTTTTGTTTAAACTACAGGCATGCAATTGATAGGATCTGCCAAGGGATAAGTCTCCGTCTTTTATTTAATCAAGTCATTTTATTTTTGTGTTAGGCCACGTGAGTTTCACCAAGACCTGTAATTTTGCTTGTACGGGGCAGACGTGAGAGTCAAGTTGTACTATTTACGTACATGTTTTGAGTCTAGGTTAATTAAGGTGATCAATGTGGCCGGATAATTAATTAGTTAAATCCTTAGTTTGTTAGGAGAGTCCGTTTCAATTTAGTTTGGCCTAGTCTTTTCCAAGTTCGCGTGGCCTATAAAAAGGGCCGGCCAGGGCCGATGTAGAGATCAGTTTTTGAGTTTTCTTTTGAGTATGAGATATACAGAAAAACGTCTGAGTTACAGGCGGCCATATCTTGTGTATTATCTGTGATTTTCCCATCGTGGAAATTTACCAGCGACGGAGGGTTGATCATCACATCGACGCCTACGTGCTGATCCAAGGGGGTCATTATTTTTATTCGTGTATTTTCGTACGCGGGTGAAAATTATCTTGAAGGTTGCGAGGAGGAACAGGGGGACGAACTGTTGATCAAGCATCGCCGTGAAAGATCGGGCATCTACACACACAAATTAGCATCTCGTTAGTCTGTGCTCCATCAAGTGGTATTCAGAGCAAAGGTTAGTGTCACGGCGATTCAATCTGCAGAGGCGAGCATCAACATGTTGAGCAAGAACATATTGATGGAGGAGGAAGGCATCGGCGAGGCCGTTCTTTTTCACACTCGTTGCGTCGTGAACGAACGACGTGTCAATCTGACAATCGATGAGAGTATCACAGTCAATATGGTGAGCATCGAGGTGGTGAAAAAATTGGGGCTGAAGATGGCGCCTCCGTACACGCTCAAGTGGTTCAAAGGTGAAATCAAAATTACGCATCAGATTTTGCTAATTTTTAATCTGGGAAAATATTGTTGTGCGGAATTTTTTCATGTTTGTCCTGTGTCCATGGTGTCGTGCCATCTGCTACTTGGGGACCCATGGTGCAAGCATGTTGGGGCTGTTCGGGATGTAAACAAAAATAGTTATTCTTTATCACGGAAGGGCAAACAAATTTGTTTTATTCCCATGCCAATGGATGTGTCCGATGCTGATTGGAAAGATCGTTTGCGAAAAAAAAGAGAAGAGGTAGAAGAAATAAAAAAAGAAGTTGATGCACCGATGAAGGGTCTAAATCTCTTAGTGAAGAAGGTGCAGGAGGATGATGATCCTAAAGGGCAGCGATGGAGTGTTTTTAAAACACAGTGTAAGATCAACAATCGTGCTTGCAAGTTGATAATTGATGGTGGTAGCTTTACAAATGTCATTGGCAAAGATCTTGTGCGGGCATTGGGTTTGTCCATGTGGCGACACCCACAGCCGCACCATGTAGAGTGGCTATACAACTTCGGAAAATTAAAGATCACACATAAGGTACGTGTAAAGTTTTCAGTTGGAGATTATATTGATAAGGTGGACTGTGATGTTGTGCCGATGGATACGTGTCAGCTGTTGTTGGAAAGACCATGGCAGTTTGATCATGATGCAGTCCATGCTGGAAGATCCAACATATACACGTTCATGCATGATGGAAAGAAGCACATGTTGAAACCAATGGCAGACAGTGCAATCATCATAGAGATGCAAGTTCCGGAGAGGAAGATTGTACAAAAAATAGACTTAAAACCGAGGACGGTTTCTCTTCAAGGAAGGGAGGATGATGCGGGCAAGGCACCATTGATCGATAATTCTACTAAAGCTGAGCCATTTGATGAGTCAAGGCATGAAAAAGTTGCGGAAAATAATGCCAAGCATGCGATCAGATTATGCCGAGGAAACGATGGTTGTGTGCGACAATTTTGTGGACTAAAAATTGATCCTGTATTTGAAAAGAAATTGATGCATGTTGATTCTCATCATACAGTGCTTGTATCAATACCTAGCAGAATGTACAACAAAAAATCTAGATCGGATACTAAACAGGAACCGAAGCCAGAAGATATAATTCCAACGTTTCGTACGCCTCTAAAGATAATAAGGATCGGCAGTTTTCTGTTTAAACTACAGACATGCAATTGATAGGATCTACCAAGGGATAAGTCTCTGTCTTTTATTTAATCAAGTTATTTTATTTTTGTGTTAGGCCACGTGAGTTTCACCAAGACCTGTAATTTTGCTTGTATGGAGCAGACGTGAGAGCCAAGTTGTACTATTTACGTACATGTTTTAAGTCTAGGTTAATTAAGGTGATCAATGTGGCCAGATAATTAATTAGTTAAATCCTTAGTTTGTTAGGAGAGTCTGTTTCAATTTAGTTTGGCCTAGTCTTTTCCAAGTTCGCGTGGCCTATAAAAAGGGCCGGCCAGGGCCGATGTAAAGATCAGTTTTTGAGTTTTCTTTTAAGTATGAGATATACAGAAAAACGTCCGAGTTACGGGTGGCTATATCTTATGTATTATCTGTGATTTTCTCATCGTGGAAATTTACTAGCGACGGAGGGTTGATCATCACATCGACGCCTACGTGCTAATCCAAGGGGGTCATTATTTTTATTCGTGTATTTTCGTGCGCGGGTGAAAATTATCTTGAAGGTTGCAAGGAGGAACAGGGGGACGAACTGTTGATCAAGCATCACCGTGAAAGATCGGGCATCTACATGCACAAATTAGCATCTCGCTAGTCTGTGCTCCATCACGTGAGAGGGGGTGTGACGTATAATGTGATGTTTAGTCTCTTCCATCAGATCAGTTTTTTGGTTGCATTGGCTAGAGCATGCACTTCTACAATGTACAATAGCACCGTAACTAGCCAGGTTCTTCTTGTGTATGTCTTCCACCACGAGCTTGCAGTCCGACGCAACTTAAATACATCTCAAATATAAATCCTCCGCCAACGCAAGAGCTTCTCTAATGGCTGAGTTTCGAGGGTCGAAGGGTCCACGATGTTCCTGAAACAAAAAGCTGAAACCCCCAAGAAAGCTCCATCTTAATCCCTACAAAACACCCCCACTGAGCCATACCCTTGCCTGGAAACAGTTGGTTTTTGTTTTCCGGTCCTATGACTCTGGGCTGCCAGCGCTTCGACCAACATATGGCCTTCCGACCCTTTGTGGGCTATTCCGCTTCAAGAAAAAATATATGGGCCTTGCTTATAGCAAGATGGTAGCTTCTCTTGCCAGGACATCTTATTACGTGACCAGTGGTTCGGATCTTTTTTATTCTCTTTTGTTTTTTTATTTCTTTGTTCGGTTTTCTTTGGTTTTTCAGTTCTTTTGCCTTTTTAATTTCATTGGTTTTCTTTGTTTCTTTCTCAGTTTTCACAGGTTTTTTTTTGTTTTTCGTTGTTTCTAGTTTTTTCGCTTTTCTTAGTTTCTTTGTTCCTTGCTCGGTATCATTCTTTTCCATTGATTTTTTTGGTTTTTCTTTTGTTATGTTTTCTTTGGTTTTTATTGAGTTTCTTCATTTTTCTTTCTTTTGTGTCGAATTTCATTGGCTTCTTGGTTATTACTGGTTTTTTCTTTCTTTATTCTTTTCTTCATTTTTCTTTTTGTTCCTTTCTCCGTTTTATTTCCCTTTTCTTTCTTTCCTATTTTCTTCATTTTTAGTTCCTTTCTTGGTTTTCATCAGTTTTCTTTTATTCTCTTTTTTTCTTGGTTTCCTCATGGGTTTTCATGGTTTTCTTCATGTTTTCCATCTTTCTTCACTTCTGAGATGTTTCTTCTATTCGTTTCTTCGGTTTCCACCGCTTTTCTTTGTTTTTCCCTTTTTTCAACACGTGTCTACATTTTTAATGCACATTTGTATATTTTATATATATATATGTATGTATGTATGTATGTATGTATGTATGTATGTATGTATATATATATATAACATTTTTAAATACATGTTTAACATTTTCTAAAAATATGATTACCATTTTTTATACATGATAACATTTTGTAAATTTATGTTTCTGTATTCACATTTTTAATACACATTCTACATTTTTCTTATACATCAGTAACGTGTTTTATAGATGTTTAATAATTTTTAAATATATGGTTAACAATTTTTCAAATATTTTTGTTCATTGACTACTTTTTTAATACTCATTGTACATTTTCAGTATGCATCAGGAATTTTTTTTATAGTTTTATACATGTTTAATATTTTTTGAATATGCAATTAACATATTGTGTACACAATCAACATTTTAATAAGAATTTTATTTTTATTTTTATTTTCAATTTCATTAATACATTTTCCACATTTTTGGTATATATATCAGGAACATTTTTTTACACATTTAAAAAAATTATATAGACATGTATTTTTGGATGTCTAGTTTTTTGCATACATATTATACATTTTGTATATACATCAGAAATAGTTTTTATATACATGTTTAACATTTTCCAAATAAAAGATTAACATTTTAAAAACTTATTTTTATTTATGTCGACATTTTTTCATAAACATTGTACATTTTTAATACATAAAAAACCTATTCTCTGTACACATTTAATATTTTTCAAATGCATGACTAACATTTTTATAAAAAAATTGTAAAGTACGTTTTTGTAATAAATATTTTTATAATATTGGGAAGTATAAACGAAAGTAGGAAAAAAAAGAAATCAAAAACCAAAAAAAGTAGGCTTATTGAGCCGAAACTTAATGTGCATGGTAATGTTGGGGGTGATTCCTTTGAGTTTAACTTGGACTAATCCTGGAGACATAGATGAAGATTCTTTTTACTGTTGTGCAACCTAAAAGAAAGATTAAGACTTATAGGACAAAGAATGTGATTATCTGGCCATTTTGACTTCTAGTAACTTCACTAAACTCCCTAATTTAATAGCCCTCTCATTCAATTGAGGTTTACTTGAGTTGTTCAATTTTGATAGGGTCAAATCCCTTAATCCTTAGAGCCACTATGCTCCGCATGATTGAAGGCCCAAGGCACATATTTCATTGTGGGCCACGTTGGGCAATGGGTGACCGTGTCAATTCGTACATCATATTTTTTGGGTGGTTCACGCACGTGAGAGTAGGAATTGACATCATTAAGTTAGGATAACAATTATATATGTATCACCTTTCAAAAAGCATGCAAATAATATTTACAACGAAGCCAACATAACTTTTTTATGACCACTAATATAGGCTGGTTCAGTCAGAGTTTTCAAGCTATTTGCCAAATCTTTCGTTTTTTGAATAGAAGGGGTTTCCGCCCACTCCACTTTTTATGGAATGAAGCAAAGCAAGTCTACAACATTCAACATGTATCAGGCCAAAGCAACCACGGGGTAGGCAACCAAATGGATGTCCATCAGTAAACATTTTCATTTCCTTATATTGCAGACCGATGAAGAAAATGAACAACACGGGTACAAAAAATGACCCCTAACGAAGAGCTAGTTATGGGCACAAACTCCAGATGCACATCTATCTCCGACGTTGCTCATCACCAGGCAATTCTAAGTAGCTCTCCATGTCGCATGTCCAGCAGTAGCAGACAACGCCAATGGAGCATAAACTAAGTGTTGTTGCAGAGAATGCCTCATTGATGTAGATACGCACTGAGCTTTGCAAGCACTAAGTGAATGTTCTTCCATGTTTTTTCCTGAAAACAAAATTCATTTCTCAGTGTCCACAAACTCCACAAGGAGGTAGCATAAACCATATTTAACAAGGGTGTGTTCTTGTACATACACCAAATAGCAATAACATCACTAAACGACTTGAGAATATCTATCTGAAAAGCCTTAAAAACAACCCCCACACATTGGATGCCACAAATACATTGAAAGAAAAGGTGATTCGCTAACTCAGGCTCGTTACAAAATAAGCAAGTAATGTCCTCTACCTGTCTCCTTTAGCCAAGTTGTCTCCAATCAGTACTTTGTTGTTCATAATCAGCCAACGGAAACACATGGATAGAGCGCATAAGATCTTCCAGAAACAACCCCAATTTTTGAAACTGCACCACCAAAGTTAATAGGTTTGTAAAAGGATTTAACCGAATAACGACCACCAAGTTCTAACATCAAAATTGGTGTGTTCCGCGAGTCAAAATGTGAAATTGTGCCAACTTGACACAAGAGCTGATGCCACAATTCTAGCCCAGTTCTGTCAACACACCGCCTAAAGGTTAGATTCAAATTTGCACCATCCGAAGCTTGGGCTGGTGAGCAGAGAGGTTGGTTACAAATCTCAAAACAGAGGCCAATATCTAACTTTAAGGAACAATCTCCCAACCAAATGCCATGCCAGAAACTAACACTTTCTTCATTCCCAACATTCCACTTATAAAAAGTGTGAGAGGCACTTAAAGCCCATGTAATGCCTTTCTAGAATGGAGATCCAACCCCATTTCTAGACCACAATACATTATAATTTTCTGTTTTGTATTTATGATCAATCAAAATTCTCCAATCTCTCCCCTCACTATCATAATATCTTTTTCCCCAAGAGGCCAGAAGAGCCATATTAAAACCTCTAATATTTGGAAGACCTAGCCCACCAAAGTCTTTTCTTCTGGACACCAATCCCCAGCTGCCAAGGTGAAAACTTATGATTGTTGTAGTGATTCATTCGTGCAGCAACTCACACTAACGTTTCTAAACAACTGATGTTGAATCATTAAAATATTTATTGCGCCGGTTGTAACGCAACAGGCACTTATCTAGGCTCATAGTAAGTCACATCTTTTTTTTTGAGCATCAGTACAGACACAAGCGCTTATATACACGTGCATACACTCACTCCTATGAACGCACACACACACACCCTACCCCTATGAGCATCTCCGAGAGACTGAGCCGGCATATCATCTTGAGATTTACGAAGTCACCGTAGGCGCCTCGTCGTCGACGGGAACGTCTCCTCCCACTGAAAGCGCATCGCCGGAAATCCTGAAATAAATCCAGGAATAATGCGAGCACCAGGATTTGAACTCTGGTGGGTTGGGATACCACTGTCCACCTAAGTCACATCTTAGTCAAAGCCTTTAAAAGAAATGTAGAAATCTGACAAAGGGTGACATACTACTTGGCAGTAGAATGATGAAATTACAAAACGACTTCCTCTTCTCGAAAGGTTCCCACACTCCATTTTTTATATGCTGAAGAATGTCATCTCCTTTTCATGTCAGTGCAGAGTATTGTATTGCCACATACCCTAGTAATAGCTATGTTGATGTTACTTTATATATACTCCAGTTTTCAACAAAAGAATCAGTAAGATATTATTGATAAGGTACGGCTACTTGGGTGCATGGGGATGAATGATATATGATCATGGTTACATAGAAATGAGCAATTTCTTTTGTTAGTATAGGAAGAGCAGAGGCTTGTCTCGTAGTCGTAGGTAGTATGGACCATGCAGCCTTTTTTCCTTTTGTTTTGTTTTGTTTTGTGGGTTGCTGCACTGCATGGTCCGTGAAGTGAACTTGTTGGAGGCACCTGAGCCAAGCACGGTGCATCCATGGGGAGCCAGAAATTGGAAGGGAAATATCCATAGATGGAGACGTTGTTGCCGTCGAGAACCATGAGGCTACCGGGGGGACGTAGCCGTCGTCCGAGTCACACATAATACTTTGAGCAGCAGATTAACACGGCTAGACGAGAAATTCCCAGAGAAATCAACAAGGGGGGGAGGCTCTCTATCTCTAGGCAGAGAAAGCATGCGAGTGACGAGAGATTTTCGAAAAGGCGAAGAAAAAGAATGTACCACCATGCGTGCGGGTAGAGAAGGAGAGATTGGATTTGTTTGGTCGTGGTTGGTGATGGCGGCGCGGCAGCGAGTGGTGGTGCTGGACTGGCCCACCCTAGAGAAAAGGAGGAGCGATCTGGATCGTCCGTCCGCCCATCACGCACCTTCATCCATCGGTATAAGAATTGCTGCCACCCACGGCCCATCCGCGCATCCCACACACCCCACCCCCATTCCGCCGCCTCGCCTCTCCTCTCTCTTCTCACTCCCTCTCGCCGCAGAGAAGATGGCGTCCGACGGCAGCGGCGTTGTCACGGTGTACGGCAGCGGCAACAACGGCGCCGGTACGCAGCTCGAGCCCAAGTCGTCCCCGTTCTCTGTCAAGGTGGGCCTGGCCCAGATGCTCCGCGGCGGCGTCATCATGGACGTCGTCAACGCCGAGCAGGCGCGCATCGCCGAGGAGGCCGGCGCCTGCGCCGTCATGGCGCTCGAGCGCGTCCCCGCCGACATCCGCGCCCAGGGCGGCGTCGCACGCATGTCCGACCCGGGCCTCATCCGCGAAATCAAGCGCGCCGTCACCATCCCGGTCATGGCCAAGGCCCGCATCGGGCACTTCGTCGAGGCCCAGATCCTCGAGTCCATCGGCGTCGACTACGTGGACGAGAGCGAGGTCCTCACGCTCGCCGACGACGCCCACCACATCAACAAGCACAACTTCCGCGTCCCCTTCGTCTGCGGCTGCCGCAACCTGGGCGAGGCCCTCCGCCGCATCCGCGAGGGCGCCGCCATGATCCGTACCAAGGGCGAGGCCGGCACCGGCAATGTCATCGAGGCCGTCCGCCACGTCCGCTCCGTCATGGGCGACGTGCGTGCCCTCCGCAGCATGGACGACGACGAGGTATTCACCTATGCCAAGAGCATCGCCGCACCGTACGACCTCGTCATGCAGACCAAGCAGCTCGGCCGCCTGCCCGTCGTCCAGTTCGCCGCCGGCGGGGTCGCCACGCCGGCCGATGCGGCCCTCATGATGCAGCTCGGCTGCGACGGTGTCTTCGTCGGCTCCGGTGTCTTCAAGAGCGGCGACCCCGCGCGCCGCGCGCGCGCAATCGTGCAGGCCGTCACCCACTACAGCGACCCTAATGTGCTCGCCGAGGTGAGCTGCGACCTGGGTGAGGCCATGGTGGGCATCAACCTCTCCGATCCCAAGGTCGAGCGCTTTGCGGCGCGCTCCGAGTGATCTTTGTTGGCCACCATCAATACCAGCTCCCAAAATAATACTCCATGGATCAATGATAAGGACAAAAAACAAGTACTTAGAAACGATTCCTAGTTATTATCATGTGATTTCTTCATGATGATCATTCTAGCTCCGATAACAATTCAAGCGGTAGCAAGCATGCACCTCGAGTCAGTCTGTCGGTCGGTCAGTCGCTCGCTTTATATATGTACACACATGTTGTCGTCTTCCATTTCATTTATGTTGTTGTTAACACAAGTTTAAGTATCCATCCATCCTTTCCCTCCGTGTTATAGGCATGTACTCTTGCTACTATGCATTTTGCTGTTTCAGATTCGTTGTTGTTTCTCTGATCGATTTTGCTACTGTTGTTGCCAATTACAACCGGCAACAACTCAAATGATGCAGTCTGGTACTTTACTTGATTAGCACTCACTATTTGGCTAAAGTAGAAATTAGGCAGCCCATCGTTGCAGGTGCCCCCACACAGGCTAAAAGCCAAAAGGCAGCGACGCCTTGTACAATACAAGGTGCTTAGAGAGATGCTTACAGTAAAATAAGCATCGATGCTTAGAGAAAGACGGATTTATTTCTATCAACATATCCCGTAAGCACGGATGTGACGCTCGCTCGTACATTCAGTAAAATAAGTGGACGTCAAGCGGGCGTCTGGGCAGAACGGCAGAACGTTGGAGGAATAGACGTACAAAACAGATCTTAATTGCGCGCGTGCACATGCACTTTAGGTGTTAGGACATTTATCGATAAGACCACATGTAATGCATGATGCTTGGGGAGGTACTCGTATAAAAGAAAAATCATTTTTTAAGCACACGTATTTGCTTGTGAACTAGAGATGAGTAAGAGCATCTTCAGCCATTGAGCCTCTCAGGAGGCATTTTTTTGGTCGCCTGGGGGCTACCGGCGATAACTTTAGCCTGGGTGTCAAAATTCCACTCGTTGTCCCCCCACCCCCACCTCCTCGTCTGTCTCTCCTCTGCTCGGCCATGGAGGTGGAGTGTGGCATGGCCCTGCTCGGCCATGGAGGCGCGTGCGGGCTAGCTCCGCCACGCACAGGCGGACGCGGGGCGCCTCGGCCACAACGCAGGCGGACGGGCGCGGGCAAGCTCCGTCACGCACAGGCGGGCGCGGGCGAGCTCCGCGTCCGCTCGCGCGCCGCTCCGTCCCGCCTCGGTCTGCGCACGGCTCCGCCCGCTGCCGCGGCGCTCCCGGCCCTCCCCGGCCTGGCCGCGCCTGGCCCTCCGCCCGCCTGCGTCGCGGCGCCTCCTTCGCGCGGCTCCCTCGCAGCTCGCCGACGCGCCCAACTTCCTCCTCGGCGCCCTCGCAGCTCTCCGGCGCGCCCAGCTTCCCCGACGAGCTTCGGCGCGAGCGCGAGCATCCGCGGGGGCGGAGCACGGCGGCTCGGCTGAAGCAGGTGTGGCGGGCGAGCGGGTGCATGGCGGTCTTGCGGTGGGGCAACAGCGGCGGCAACACGACGGGGAGCGGCGGAGCAGCCGCTCCAAGCGCCGACTGTTCACCGCGCCTGAGGCCCGTCGCGTCGCCGGTAGCCAAGGCCAAGGCGGCGGGAAGGGAGGGAGAGAGGAGAGAGCTGCGAGGCGGAGGCGACCGGGCGGCCGGAGCACGGCGGCTCGCCTGAGGCGGCCGTTCCAGGCGGCGGGGAGGAAGAGAGAGAGGAGAGAGCTGGCCAGAAAACGTGGGGCCTTTGTGTGCGTGGAGGGAAAAAGAGAGAGAGGGGAAGGAGCACGTGGGTGAGGGAAAATGAGGGGACAGGGGAGACGCGGGCCCACAAAACGGCAAAATTAGGCCCCCAGGAGCCCCCCGGTGCGCTGGGTGTGGCATGGGGCAGCCGACGCTAATTTTTGCTAGTACCAGCGAAAAATGAGGACTTCGGGGATGAGTGGGGCGTTTTTTGCCCACCGGCGCCTAAAAAAATGTCCTAGGGGCCTAGTGAAGATGCTCTAAGTAGCGTTGGTGCTACACAAATAAGTATCTGTGCTTAAGAGAAAATCGGTTTATATTTATAAGCATCTTACATTGTATAAAGCCTAAGATGGTCTTTTCTCATTCATTTCATGTCACTAGGAGTAGCCAAATATATATATATATATATATATATATACACAAATAGTGTATCAAACATATATAGATTAAAGAAAATAGAACAACAACAATACAACAATACAACCCATGCATTACCAATCCTTAGTGCTAATACCACATCCATATCAGGCAAAAAAGACCATATCCAACAACCAAATAGCCATATAATCATGGACTTCCTGCAGGAGATATGCCCTAGAGGCAATAATAATTATTGTTATTTGCGAACTAACCTATGGTTGGATGGTTAGAGGGACAGTGGTATCTCGAACCTACCAGGGTTTAAGTCCTGGTGCTCGCATTATTCCTGGATTTATTTCAGGATTTTCGGCGATGCGCTTTCAATGGGATGAGACGTTCCCGTCGACGACGAGGCGTCTATGGTGACTTCGTAAATCTCAAGATGATATGCCGACTCAGTCCCTTGAAGGTGCTCATATGAGTAGGGTGTGCGTGTGCGTGTTCTTAGGGGTGAGTGTATGCGTGTATGTATGAGCGCTTGTGTCTGTACTGTGTTCAAAACAAAAAAATAGTTGTCTTCAAGTTCGTAATTGATCTTTATGTTCTATGCTAAAAGTGCGATGGTCCTTGAGCTCGTATATCCATAAAGGATTGGAGGAAAACCCATGTGCATGTGTGAAATAATAAACAGCAAAATATATTCCTAGTCGTGCCTCTAAGACTAGCTCAAGCTGCATGATGATCATGTTTTTCTAATCATGAGCATGACTATGCCTACAATTTTGAAGACCCCACGTTATAAGAACACTTGTATTGAATTAACCCATGTTGATGTTATGTTATGAGATACATTTGTCACAAGTTAATGGTTTTATAACACAGAGAAAATTAGTGTTTGCATAGTTTCTTAGACCATGAGAGTATCGAGTTCCTTCATACTTGCTTCATGAACTTTGGGGTTTGTTAAACGTCATCCATAATAGGATGGCTATTATGGCGGTTTTCGGGTTCATGAAAAAGTATGACAAGGGACTAGATAGCTCAAGATTGGAATTTGCTCCTCCGACGATGGAGAGATATTCTTTAGGACCTCTTGGTGTTACGGTATCCATTATCGTCTGGCCAGACATAGCGTGATTTGATCACGGGGATGCCAGAACACGAGTACAAGAAAAGAGAACAAAACCGGTAACGAGGAAACTGGCATAATGAAGAAGTTATTGATTCATAGGGATGCTATTAAATCTCACCTCGAGTATTTGTAACATATTGCGAAGCAACAAGAACAACATTCGGTAATTACATGTTCGCTCGAATATTCATTCGTGTGGGTATAGGGATCAATTTGGATGTCCACGGTTCTACTATTGATCATTGATCAGAAAAGTTCCGCTCATGTCTATACTTCACAGAACCTATAGGGTCACACACTTAAGGGTCATCTATTTGCTAAGTAATAGACAGTGAGTCCGGGAGATTGTTTCCGGAAAAGTTTCGAAGATGACTAAAAAGTTTCATAGAGAAAAAACGGAAACGTTATGTAGACAAACTACATATCGGAAATGTTTCGAAACGCATCAAGAATTATTTTAGTGGGTATAGGAAATGCTCTGGACCTTCCGGAATTTTTCCAGATTTTTCATACACTGAAAATATTTCATGAAAAAGTTTTCATGAATAGTGGTAACACTATTAGGGTACAACCACTATTTGGTGGCTTTTTGGAAAGCCACCTTTTAGGGCTTTGTCCCAAAAGTCAAGGGGATGACATGGGGCGGTAGGACCCCCTTTGGGGGATCCCACTAAAGGTGACCGACCAAGGGAGGAGCTCTTCCATGGAGCTCCATTTCCCTTCCCCTTTTGCCCTTATGAAGGACAAATCTCATGGGTTTTTTGGTATTTCCAAGTGCCACTCTACCCCTTGCCTCACACTATAAATAGAGGTGGAGGCAGCTCTTCAAACTCACTCAAGTACTCTCATACACTCCTCTAAAAAAGTTCTCTCATACACATGCCATGCAATGACCTGGCTTTCTATCTCCCTCTCCACAAAATAGTTTCGTAGCTGAAAGATTGTCTAGTCTTTGGTAGGTCCTAGTTCTGGATGGAAAAGCCCTGCTAGATAGTTGACACCGGATGTGTGCAACTGGGTAGAAAGGTCGTAGTTTCGATCTTAGTTCGGGAGATACACCGAGGTTCTGTCCAAGGGCCACCCGAAGGGCTATCTGAGGGCCTCCCGAAGAGCTGTCTGAGTGACTGGTCAAGTTTCTGTTTGAGGGCCTCCCGAAGGGCTGTCCGAGAGACTATCTGATAGAGAACATTCTCGCAGTTGGGAGGTTGTAAAATCCTAGCTGCGGGGATCTGCACCAATGATCTCCATCGACTCTCCTTCTGCTGTGCTACGAGTCGGTAATGATCAGATCAAACCTTGTATGCATCTTCATAGTGGTCCTGGGCGTGTACGCAGTACAGAAATATTTTGTTTTCTGCTGCCTTATGATATGTCTCCAACGTATCTATAATTTTTGATTGTTCCATGTTATTATATTATCTGTTTTGGATGTTTTATATGCATTAATATGCTATTTTATATGATTTTTGGGACTAACCTATTAACCTAGAGCCCAGTGCCAGTTCCTGTTTTTTCTTGTTTTAGAGTTTCGCAGAAAAGGAATATAAAATAGAGTCTAAACGGAATGAAACTTTCGTGATGTTTTTTCTTAGACCAGAATACATCTAGAGGACTTGGAGTGCACGCCGGGAAAGCCACGAGGCGGCCACAAGGACGGAGGGCGCGCCCAGGGGGTAGGGCGCGCCCCCACCCTTGAGGGCCCCTCATGACTCCACCGACCTATTTCTTCCGTATATATATTCTCAAGTACCCCAAAACCAATCAGGAGAGCCATGAAAACTCTTTTCCACCGCCGAAACCTTGTGTACTCGTGAGATCCCATCTAGGGGCCTTTTCCGGCATCCTGCCAGAGGGGGATCGATCACGGAGGGCTTCCACATCAATAGCATTGCCTCTCCGATGAAGCGTGAGTAGTTTACCACAGACCTACGGGTCCATAGCTAGTAGCTAGATGGCTTCTTTTCTCTCTTTGATTCTCAATACCATGTTCTCCTTGATGTTCTTGGAGATCTATTCAATGTAATACCTTTTTGTGGTGTGTTTGCCGAGATCCGATGAATTGTGGATTTATGATCAGCTTATCTATAAATATTATTTGAATCTCCTCTGAATTCTTATATGCATGATTTGATATCTTTGCATGTCTCTTCGAACTATCGATTTGGTTTGGCCAACTAGATTGGTTTCTCTTGCAATGGGAGAAGTGCTTAGCTTTAGGTTCAATCTTGTGGTGCTCGATCCCAGTGACAGAAGGGGAACCGACACGTATTGTATTGTTGCCATCGAGGATAACAAGATGGGGTTTTCATCATATTTCTTGAGTTTATCCCGCTACATGTCATCTTACTTAATGCGTTACTCTGTTCTTATGAACTTAATACTCTAGATGCAGGCAAGAGTCGGTCAATGTGTGGAGTAATAGTAGTAGATGCAGGTAGGAGTCGGTCTACTTGATACGGACGTGATGCCTATATTCATGACCATTGTCTTAGATATCTTCATAACTTTGCACTTTTCTATCAATTGCTCGGCAGTAATTTGTTTACCCACTGTAATAATTTCTATCTTGAGAGAAGCCTCTAGTGAAACCTATGGCCCCCGGGTCTACTTTCCATCATATAAGTTTCTGACCTACGATTTTAGTTTCCTATTTACTTCTTTTGCAATCTTTTACTTTCTATTCCATAAACAAAAAATACCAAAAATATTACTCTACCGTTTATCCATCTCTATCAGATCTCACTTTGCAAATAACCGTGAAGGAATTGACAACCCCTTTATCACGTTGGGTGCAAGTTGGTGTTTGTTTGTGCAGGTATTTGGTGAATTATGCGTTGTCTCCTACTGGATTGATACCTTGGTTCTCAAAACTAAGGGAAATACTTACTCTACTTTGCTGCATCACCCTTTCCTCTTCAAGGGAAAAACCAACACAAGCTCAAGAGGTAGCAGGAAGAATTTCTAGCGCCGTTGCAGGGGAGATCTACGCCAAGTCAAGACATACCAAGTACCCATCATAAACTCTCATCTCTCGCATTATATTATTCTCCATTCACCTCTTGTTTTCCTCTCCCCCACTTCTAAAACGATTTTCAAAAAGATTTGCCCTTTTCTTCGCCCTTCTTCCGTTCGTCTTTTCGTTTGCTTGTGTTGCCATGTGCCTCCTTTTTGCTTGCATCTTTGCTTGCTAAAAAACTATTGTTATGGATCCTCATCCACTTGCTAATATTTTTAAGAGATCCAATTATGATGAATCTAATGCTAGTGAGTTGAGTGCACTAGATTATCTTTATGAGGTTTTGCTTGAAATTCGTGAATCTGAAAATTGTGATGAAGTGTTGAAAGATGAAATTTATGAAGTGATTCATGATAGCTCCTTTAATGAAAAACATGATTGCAATGATATTATTATAAATTCTATTAATGTCAATTGTGTTAATGATATGCAAAACCCTAAGCTTGGGATGCTAGTTTTGCTATGTCCACTACTTGTTGCAATGATCATGATTGGGGTGATTCTTCTTATAATCTTGAAAATTTATTTAAGCCCCATGATGAATATGAGATTGATAATAATGTTTGCAGTAATACTAAAAGTGGGTTTGGAAGAGTGTCAACTTTAGATTCCACATATTTGGATAATGTTCAATCTTATGAAGTTTTTGATAAAAGTGGGTTTGGAGAGGTCTTGACTTTAGTTAATGATATTCCCACTATTTTGGAAGAGTGTCAACTTTGAATGCATGTGGATCATGTAGAGAAAATTTGATGTGATAGAGATATTGTTGAATTTGAATATGATCCCACGTGTAATTATTATGAGAGAGGAAAATATGGTTGTAGAAATTTTCATATTACTAAATTACCTCTCATTATGTTGGGATTGCTATTGTTTCTTTCTTCTTCCTTGCATATGGTGGTTTTTGCTTGCGTTGATAATTTGTTTGCTTATAAAATGCCTGTGCATAGGAAGTATGTTAGACTTAGATGTGTTTGCCACATGTTTTATGATGCTCTCTTTGTGCTTCAATTCTTGTCTTTCATGTGAGCATCATTAAAATTATCAATGCCTAGCTAAAAGGCTTTAAAGAAAAGCGCTTGTTGGAAGACAACCCAATATTTTTCCTTGATGTTTTTCAATAAATATTTCATCTAGCCTCTGGTTAGATGTGGTTTGTGTTTTAATTAGTGTTGGTTCAACAAACCCTGGGTCTGTTGCACAGACTATGCATAGGCACTGGAACAGGACTGAGGCACCAACCCAAGTCAGACTACAAGAGACCAAGAGCTTCAAAGGACCAACATGCAAACTAGGAGGACCAAAGTCAAGCCAGGGAAGCAAGATACCACCAGGAGAAAATCCTCCCTTGCCGGGCAGGCGATCTCGGCAAGGACGGGGCCACCACCAGAAGAAGACGTCAAAGACGTCCGACAGGGCTTGTCGGGACACACGATGGAAAAAACACCTCACCCAACCACTCCACCATGACCCGCATCATCAATCAGTGCGGTGTCAAGCCGCAAAGTGACTAAGTGGCAGCCATTCGCCACTTGGCAACCTTTCTCTATGGAAGATGCCCAAGAACGACACCCGTCCTGCGACGTGTCAAGCGAGCAGGTGTGATGCTGGCAAAACAGCCCGGCAAGGCTTGCCGGGCAACCAATGATGTGAAGTTAAGTGGTGCATTTAATGCACCCTATCGGCATGCAGAGTTAGGTATGATAGCACTGCTTGCTATCTTATTATTGCATAATGACTACTTTGTGTAACACCCCGGATGTAACTTGCCATATTTGTACTCTGACTCTTGCCATTTTCAGCTTTAAGTTATGAGATTCCCTCGTGGTTGGGTTTTGTCTTTGTTTTGCATTTTGTTCATGTCATGCATCTCATATCATGTCATCATGTGCATCGCTTTTGCATACATGTTCGTCTCATGCATCTGAGCATTTTCCTCGTTGTCTGTTTTGCAATCCGACACTCCTACGTCCACCGGCGCCCCCTTTTTGCCTCTTTTTATGTGCGGGTGTTAAACTTTCTCGAAATGGACCGAGATTTGCCAAGCGGCCTTGGTACACCACTGGTAGACCGCGTGTCAAGTTTCGTTCCATTTGGAGTCCGTTTGATACTCCAACGGTTAACCGGGGACTGTAAAGGCCTCGTGTGTGTTGCAGCCCAACACCCCTCCAAAGTGTCCCAATAACCCATCCAAACCTCTCCCATGTCCTCCGCCGTGGGATCACGATTGCGTGGTCGAAAACTACACCTCATTTGGACACTCCCACCTCCTTCTAGGTATAAATATGTGATCCCCGTCCAAATCTCGCAGTCCAACCCTAGCCTTCTTCCACCCCGCGCCGCCGGGCACGTTCGGTCCGGCCGGACAAAGCCGCGCTGCCGCTGTAACACCCCGGATATGACTTTCCCAATTTGTACTCCAACTCTTGCCGTTTCCGGTGTTAAGTTATTCTATTTTCTCGGGTTCGGGTTTTTGTCTCCGTGTGTTATAGTTGTTGTCATGCATCTCATATCATGTCATCATATGCATTGCATTTGCATACGTGTTCATCTCATGCATTTGAGCATTTTCCCCGTTGTCCGTTTTGCATTCCGGCGCTTCGTTCTCGTCCGGTGGTCATTTCTACCTTTCTTTCGTGTGTGGGGATTAAACATTTCTGGATTGAACGGCCTTGGTTTACTACCGGTAGACCGCCTGCCAAGTTTCGTGCCATTTGGACTTCGTTTGATGCTCCAACGGTTAACCGAGGGACCGAAAAGGCCTCGTGTGTGTTGCAGCCCAACACCCCTCCAATTTGGCCCAAAACCCACCTAAACCCTCTCCATCATCTAGAGCGTTCGATCACGATCGCGTGGCCGAAAACCGCACCTCATTTGGACTCCCCTAGCTCCTCCTACCTATAAAACTAGCCTCCCCCAAAAATTTCGGATCATTCTACCCTAACCCTAGCCCCCCTCGTCTCTCCGCGCGCCGGACATTCCCGCCACCGCCAACCAGAGTCCGCCACCTGTTGCCACCGCGTCGTCCGCCGCCGCGGCCCGCGGAAGCCCGCGGCCGGCCCTCCCGCGCCGCCACCGGGCCGCGCCCCGCCGCGCCTCTCCTCCGCCCTAGCGCCGCCCGTCCGCCTCCGCCGCTCCACCGCGCAGCCGCCGACGCCCCTCGCCGGCGACCGCCGCCCTTCGCCGCCCGACGACGTCCGCCGCCTCGCCGCTTCCTCCGACCACCGGCGCCGCCCCGCTGCCGGCCAGATCCGGCGTCCCCACGCCCCTCTCCGGCGCCCGCACCCCTCTCCGGTGAAGATCCGGCCCGACTCCGGCGACCCCCCATTTCCGGCGAACTTCGATCTCCGTGCTGCTACAGTACCCGATCTGGATCCAGATCCGGAACCCTAATCCTCGGTTGACTTTTTGCCCCATTTCAGTAATATTTTGCATTATTCATCGCATAGTAACTTTGCATCCGTAGCTCCGTTTTGGGCATATAGCATATCAAAATGTTCGTCTCAGAGAGCACATCATTTCATTCCATTGCGTCATTTTCATTTGAGTTCATATTAATGCCCGAAATGCTGTTAGAAGAGTGCTACTTGGGATAATTGTCAGATCTGCTGCTCCATTTAGATATTTGTCATTTTTGCCATGATTATTGTGTGCATGGTATGCCCATGAGTTCTACATATGTTTTGTTAAGGGTTTTGCCATCTTTCTATAGGTGCAACCCATGTATTTTTGTGATGTGTGTGGTGACTAGCACAAGCTTGCAAAGTGAGGCACTTGGTAACGCTGATTTCAGGGACTTAGCATTTCCACTAAGTCCTTGAGCTGTTTATTTCATATGGCCATATGTTCATGTTGTTTCCTAGTGATCCGTGCCTCGTTTGAGGATGATCAGTAAGGATGTTTTGTTAATCTTAGAGTGCTCTATCCATCCATGTCTTTGTTTGAAATTATGGAGCACCCTAGCTTGAGTCAATCGAGCTCTACTTTTACTACTTCGTGAATCTGGGCAGATTGTCTACTTGTTAGCGATTTTGCCGATGATGTTGTAGTTGATCCATGCATGCTATGTTATTGGTCTTGCCATGTCTAGCTTGCATAATGTGTATTCTTGATGGATGTATGCTTAGATTTTCATGACTTGCTCTGTGGTGAGTGCATCGAGCTCGTAAACATGCCTACGTGATATCTGTTTTCAGCATGCTCCAGTTTTCACTAAGTCTGAGAACTGATTATGTTTTTTCCATGTTCACATGCTTGCAATTGTATTTTCTGATCCCTTTTGGCTCAAGGTCACTAAGGGACTTTTGTTAAGCTCTTTGAGTAGCCCCATGCCATGCTTTACTTTGCCATGTTCAGGTCCTGTAGCATGTAGTTTTTCTTGCTCCGAAGAGTGCTATCTGATCTGAAATTCCAGACAAGTGTTAATTTCACTAAGTCTGAAATCTGTTCGTCAAATGCATTTTTGCCATGCTTGTTTGAACCTGTTAATGGATGAATTGGCCGTAGCTCAGTGCTAGACTTTTGTTAAGAATCTTGAATACATCCCTGACATGTATTTTGATGCCATGTTTGGGTGCTGTAGCTTGTTCATCTCTTTGCATTTAGATGGCTACTTGCTGTAAATCACAGACCGGTGTCATATTTGAATTGCTTGCCATTTCCAAACCGTAACTCCGATTCCGGCGTTCTTTATATCGTTTTCAAGCGATTTCATCTCATCTTTCCAGTGGCACACTTGGATTTCCAAGTTGAGGCCAGGTTCATTCATTCCTTGTCAAATCTTGCATATGCATCCCGCATCGCATCCCGCATAGCATACCATCCTTGCATCATATTGTTTGATCCTTGCACGTGGTTGATTGTGTCCTTGTTGCTTGTTTGTCTTGTTTGGGTAGAGCCGGGAGACAAGTTCGCTAACGAGGAGCCCGTTGAGTTTGCTTTCGAGGATCCAGTCAACTCTGACAACTTTGCAGGCAAGACGATCATACCCTCGAAATCACTACTATCTTTGCTATTCTAGATTGCTCGCTCTTTTGCTATGCCAATGCTGCGATGCCTACCACTTGCTGTCAAGCCTCCCAAATTGCCATGTCAAACCTCTAACCCACCATGTCCTAGCAAACCATTGATTGGCTATGTTACCGCTTTGCTCAGCCCCTCTTATAGCGTTGCTAGTTGCAGGTGAAGATTGGAGGCCGTTCCTTGTTGGAACATTTATTTACTTGTTGGGATATCATTATATTGCCATGTTATCTTAATGCATCTATATACTTGGTAAAGGGTGGAAGGCTCGGCCTCTCGCCTAGTGTTTTGTTCCACTCTTGCCGCCCTAGTTTCCGTCATATCGGTGTTATGTTCCTGGATTTTGCGTTCCTTACGCGGCTGGGTTATAATGGGAACCCCTTGATAGTTCGTCTTGATTAAAGCTTTTCCAGCAATGCCCAACCTTGGTTTTACCATTTGCCACCTAGCCTCTTTTTCCCTTGGGTTTCCGGAGCCCGAGGGTCATCTTATTTAAACCCCCCCGGGCCAGTGCTCCTCTGAGTGTTGGTCCGATCGAGTAGACTGCGGGGCCACCTCGGGGCAACTTGAGGGTTGGTTTTACTCGTAGGATGTCTCATCTAAGTGTGCCCTGAGAACGAGATATGTGCAGCTCCTATCGGGATTTGTCGGCACATTCGGGCGGTGTTGCTGGTCTTGTTTTAACCTGTCGAAGTGTCTTGAAGAACCGAGATACCGAGTCTGATCGGAACGTCTTGGGAGGAGGTCTATTCCTTCGTTGACCGTGAGAGCTTGTCATGGGCTAAGTTGGGACTCCCCTGCAGGGATTTGAACTTTCGAAAGCCGTGCCCGCGGTTATGGGCAGATGGGAATTTGTTAATGTTTGGTTGTAGATAACTTGAACCTTAACTTAATTAAAATGAATCAACTGAGTGTGTTACCGTGATGGCCTCTTCTCGGCGGAGTCCGGGAAGTGGACACGGTGTTGGAGTAATGCTTGCGCAGCTTCCTCTCTAGTTTCTCGCTTGCGCTTTGCCTCCTCTTCTCGCTCTCTTTTGCGAACAGGATAGCCACCATATTTTCTAGTCGCTTGCTGCAGCTCCACATATTTACCTTGCCTTAACTATAAGCTTAAATAGTCTTGATCGCGAGGGTGCGAGATTGCTGAGTCCCTGTGGCTCACAGATTACTATTACACCAGATGCAGGGCCTGATGATTCCGCTCCAGGTGACGCGCTCGAGCTCAAGTGGGAGTTCCACGAAGACTCTCAACGATACTATGTTTCTTTTCCTGATGATCAGTAGTGGTGCCCAGTTGGGGGTGATCGGGACCGTGTCGCTTGTTGGGTTATCTTCTATTTTGGCGCCATAGTCGGGCCATGAGTGTTTGACTGATGTAATGTTATTTATGTACTTGATTGACGTGGCGAGTGTAAGCCAACTATGTTATCTCCCCTTTTATTATCTATATTACATGGGATGTTGTGAAGATTGCCTAACTTGCGACATATGCCTTCAATGCGATTATGCCTCTAAGTCGTGCCTCGACACGTGGGAGATATAGTCGCATCGAGGGTGTTACAGCCGCCCTCAGCCACTCCCGCGTCGCCACGTGTCCACCGCACCGTCCCCGCCGCCGCGGCCCGATGGACCCGAATTGGGCCCGCGGGGCCCGTCCGTCGCCTGCGCCTTCCCGCGGCTCCCCGCGCTGCGCCGCCCGCGCCACCTCGCCGCCGCCGTGGAGCGCCGCCTCCGCCGCCGCAAACTCCGATGAGCCCGGCCGTCCGGTCCCTCTCCTCCTTCTCCTTCCTCTCCTCCCTCACCCGAGCTCCCTCTCTGCCACAGGTGCTCCGGCCACCGCGGGACGAACTCCGGCCGCCATCCCCTCCATCTCCGGCGAGATCCAGGCGATCCTCGGGAACCGCACTGCCCCAGATCCAAATCTGGAAACCCTAAGGTTGACCCCGAAATATCCTAAGTCCCTGAGATTTTACATTCCGGAGCCTTGTTCGATGTGCCATAACTTTGTGCTCGCTGCACCGTTTTGTGCATGCAATATGTCAAAATGTTCATCATGATGTGCTCTTCATTTTGTTCCATTGTGACATACTTGTTTGAGTCCATCTTGATGCCGAAATCGTTGATGCAAGAGTGCTATAAAATGTTAGATGCTGATTCTTAGCAGAGTATGATGATTTGTCATTTTTGCTACATTTGTTGTGTGCTGCATATGGGCATGAGCTCTACATGTGTTTTGATCTATGCCATGCCATCTTTACAGGGGTGTATGCCATGTATTTTTGTGATCTTTGTGGTGACTAGCACAAGCATGCAAAGTAGCCTTCGTGATATAGTTGATTTCAGGATCTCAGGATTTTGACTAAGTCTTTGTCTGCTGTTAATTTTGATGCCATGTAACCATGTTGCTATAGTGAGATCCATGCTTTATTTGGTTTCTTTAGTAAGGATGATTTGGACATATGGTTATGCTCTACCCATCCATGCCCCTGTTTGCAATTATTGAGTGCTCTAGCATGTCTTAATCTTGCTATACTTTTGCTATAAAATGTTCCAGGAAGATTGTTTACATGTTAATCAATTTTGCCATGGTTGTTGTAGTTGATCCATGCGTGCTATGAACTTTCTATTGCCTTGGTTAGCTTCTTGAACATGTCTTCTTGCTGATGCTATGCTTATCTTGTCATGAAATGCCTTGTGTTGAGTGAATCAAGCTCGCAAACATGCCTTCATAATTTTGTTTATGCCATGCTCAGTTTTCTGCTAAGTCTGCATCTGTTAATGAAACTTGCTATGTTTACATGGGTGCCATCATATCTCCTAATCCTTTTTGGCTTATGGTCAGTAAGGGACTGTTGTTCTATGCTTTGAGTAGATTCATGCCGTGCTTTGTTTTGCTATGATACATTCCTGTAGCATGTTGTTAGCTTACTCTTAACATGGCTTCCTGATGTTAATTCCTGCCATGTTAGTATTTTCACCAAGTCTGTGATGCTGATATCTTTTGCTCTTTTGCCATGCTTGTTTGAACCCGCTCTTGTGTGATTTAGACGTAGCTCAGTGTTCATTTTTTGTCAAGCATCTTGAGTAGATCACTGCCATATGCTTTGTTGCTATGTTGGAGTGCAGTAGATTAGTTTTTTGTTGCATTATAGATGGCATCGTGCTGTTAATCGCAGAATTGTGCCATTGTTGTTTTGCTTGCCATTTGCAAATCGTGCATCCGATTCCGGTGATCTTTCTATCGATTTCGACTGAAATGGTCTCATCTTTCCAGCGGCACACTTGGTTTGCCAAGTTGATGCCTTGATAAATCTTTTCCTTCCGGAGCACGCATATGCATTGCATATCACATCCCGCATATCATGCCATGTTTTGCATCATGTTGCTTGCGCATTGCACCATTGTTGATTATTGTTTCTTTGCTTGTGCTCTTGCTTTTGGTAGAGCCGGGAGACGAGTACGTGATCGAGGAACCCGTTGAGTACGCTTACGAGGATCAAGCTTTCGTCAACTCGGAGAACTTTGCAGGCAAGATGACCATACCCTCGAAATCACTTATATCTTTGCTTGCTTAGTTGTTCGCTCTATTTCTATGCTGCGATGCCTACCACTTGCTATATCATGCCTACCATATTGCCATGTCAAGCCTCTAACCCACCTTTCCTAGCAAACCGTTGTTTGGCTATGTTACCGCTTTGCTCAGCCCCTCTTATAGCATTGCTAGTTGCAGGTGAAGTTGAAGTTTGTTCCATGTTGGAACATGGATATTGTTGGGATATCATTATTATATCTTGTTTACTTTAATGCATCTATATACTTGGTAAAGGGTGGAAGGCTCGACCTTATGCCTGGTGTTTTGTTCCACTTTTGCCGCCCTAGTTTCCTTCATACCGGTGTTATGTTCCTTGATTTTGCGTTTCTTACGCGGTTGGGTGTTATGGGAACCCCTTGACAGTTCACCTTGAATATAACTCCTCCAGCAAGGCCCAACCTTGGTTTTACCATTTGCCACCTAAGCCTTTTTCCCTTGGGTTCCACGGACTCAAGGGTCATCTTTATTTTAAACCCCCGGGCCAGTGCTCCTCTGAGTGTTGGTCCAAACTAGAGCCCCTTGTAGCGCCACCTCGGGGAAACTTGAGGGTTGGTTTTAGTTGTACGGATTTCTTATCCAGTGTGCCCTGAGAACGAGATATGTGTAGCTCCTATCGGGATTTGTCGGCACATTCGGGTGGCTTTGCTGGTCTTGTTTTACCATTGTCGAAATGTCTTGTAACCGGGATTCCGAGGCTGATCGGGTCTTCCCGCTAGAAGGAATATCCTTCATTGACCGCGAGAGCTTGTGATGGGCTAAGTTGGGACACCCTTACAGGGTTTTGAACTTTCGAAAGTCGTGCCCGCGGTTATGGGCAGATGGGAATTTGTTAATGCCCGGTTGTAGAGAACTTGACACTTAACTTAATTAAAATGAATCAACCGCGTGTGTAGCCGTGATGGTCTCTTTTCGGTGGAGTCCGGGAAGAGAACACGGTCTCGTGTTATGCTTGAGCGTAAGTAGCCTCAGGATCACTTCTTGATCACTTTTAGCTTCTCGACCGTGCTTTGCTTCTCTTCTCGCTCTCATTTGCGTAAGTTAGCCACCATATATGCTTGTGCTTGCTGCAGCTCCACCTCACTACCCCTTTCCTACCTTTAAGATTAAATAGTCTTGATCGCGAGTGTGTGAGATTGCTGAGTCGCCGTGACTCACAGATACTTCCAAACAGATGCAGGTGCCGATGATGCTAGTGCAGGGGACGCTACTGAACTCAAGTGGGAGTTCGACGAGGATTGGGGCCATTATTATGTTTCCTTTCTGGATGATCAGTAGAGGAGCCCAGTTGGGGCGACCGGGGATCTAACATTTGGGGTTGTCTTTATTTATGTTGGTTCCATAGTCGGACCTTGATTGTATTCTGGATGATGTATGCTATATTTATGTATTGTGTGAAGTGGTGATTGGAAGCAAACTCTTTATCCCTTTCTTATTCAGTACATGGGATGTGTAAAGATTACCCCTCTTGCGACATGCCTACCATGCGGTTATGCCTCTAAGTCGTGCTCCGACACGTGAGAGATATAACTGCATCGTGGGTGTTACAAGTTGGTAATCAGAGCCTTCCCCGACTTAGGAGCCCCCTGCTTGATCAAATCGTTGACGTTGTTGAGTCTAGACAAAATGTTTTGAGTCTTATAGGATTATATATATCGGAGAGTAGGATTCTTTTTACTCCTCAGTCCCTTCGTCGCTTTGCTGAGGCCTTCTGACGTAGAGTTTTGACTCTTCTCTCCTCAAATTTCATGAAATTTATTTAGGATCATGCGGGTATCTTGGAATCGTTCCGATGGTTTTGTGACGAGAACATTGTTCTTGGTGCCGCCTGACATTTAGGGGTTGTGGCAGTGTCCCGGGGAGTTGAGCTCTGAGGTGTTGTCGTCCCAATTTTATCATTGCAGTTCTGGAATACCTGAGTTCGCCGACATCGAAAACTCTTTTATGAAGTTGTTGGTGAGATAACCTCGACGCCACCCAGTACTGGGGCGGGAGTACGGGAGTATTGCCATAACTCGTATAACGGATGCTTTTCGAAGGTTGAGGTAAATGATTTCTGAAGGTTTCTTGGTTATGTGTTGAAGGATGGATATAGCTGGATGTAGGATTTGCTAGTTTTGGGTGAGATATTATGCTTCCCCTATATCCCCAACACCTGATTGCATAACCAGAAAGTTTCGGGAGTTTTATAGGTGGGAATTCAAGTAGCTCTAGTATTTTTTCCCGCAGAAATTTGGTTTGTGATTGGGTAATCCTTACCACTTATTTCTTCATATCGGTACCTTGTTGCTTTATTCATCTACCTTTATCTAAGTGGCTTCTCAACCTTAATGGAAGTGTGATGATTTACTTTGAAATTCATTCGTTCATTCTTGTTCGAATGTTAAGGCTACATGTTGCAATTTCGATCCATTGATTCAGCTTGAATATATGTCTTTCACGATGCTAATGGATGTCAACCTCTTCAGGATGGCTCCTCCAACGCATCAGAATCCGGAACCTCTGCCACCACCTCCACCTCCCTAGGCATGGCAAGCTATCATGGCCGCCACCAACGCCAACACTCAGATGCTTTTGCAATTCTTGCAAGAGCGCAACCAAGGAAATCATGGACAAGGCAACAATCAAACTCAGTTTGCTACCCTCAATCAGTTCCTCGCAGACCAGCCAATGTCCTTCAGTAACTGTGTCGAGGCCACAGACGCCAACGACTGGCTCGTGGATATCTGCAAACATTTTGAGTGTAGCAATGTCAGGCCTGAGGACTTTGTCAACTTTGCTTCGTTCCAACTCAAAGACCAAGCTGCTGAGTGGTATCAACAATATAAAGATTCCAGAGGAGGTCGTGTGATTACCTGGGATGATTTCCGCCGAGACTTCAAACCTCACCACATTCCATAAAGTGTTGCTGAGAGTAAGCGCGAGGAGTTCCGCAATCTCAAGCAAGGCAGCATGTCTATTTACCAATACAACATCCTGTTTCAGAGGCTCGCTCGCTCGCTTTGCTAAACAAGACGTCCCTGATGAAAAGAGCATGATTTATCAATCCAGAGGTGGCCTCAGAGAAGATCTGCAATTAGCTCTCGTGCTTTTTGAGCCGACCAAGTATGATGAATTCTACAACATGGCACTAAAGCAAGAGGCTGCTCAGCTCAAGTGCGATGCTTCTAAGAAGAGAGTCAAGGATGCAACTCCATCTTCTTCTTCAACTCAAGTGGCAGCTAAGCAACAGAAGTTTTGGTTGCCTCCTCCTCCCCCGTTCCGTCAGCCTTACCAGCAGAAGAGTAAAGGTGGCAATGGATCTTCCCCCCCCCCCAACCCAGGCTATCAGAACAAAGTGCAGTCTCATGCTCCCAGGTCAAGTGCTCCTTATCACCATCCGCTCTTAGAGGTTACTTGCAACAAGTGTCAGCAGAAAGGGCACTATGCGAACAAATGCTTCAACCAAAGGCGCCTTCCGCCTCCTCCTCCTATGAGATCTGCCAGCAATGTAGTGGTCAAGCATAATCCGAAGTCTGCAAAGGTCAACATGATGAACGCAGCTCATGCAGAGGACTCTTCAGAAGTGATCATGGGTAATCTTCCTGTTAACAATATTCCTGTAAAAGTCCTTTTTGATACTGGTGCATCGCATTCTTTCATTTCAAGACCTTTTATGGCTATGCATGATTTGGTTACTCAAGTATTGTCGAGACCTTTGTCTATTGTTTCTCCAGCCCGACAAATGACTTCTCGAGTATTCATTCTGGATTCCGTTATCAAGATGGGCGACTATAAGTTTCTGTCTTCTCCTATTGTTCTTGGTGACTCGGATATTGATCTAATTCTCGGCATGGACTGGCTTTCTAAGCACAAGGCTCAGCTTGATTGTGCTGCCAGGCAGATTCAATTGACACACTCTTCTGAGGATGTGATCATGTATGCCGCTCGTGATGATACCATTCGACTGTTTTCTCTCAATGACAAGGGTGAGTTGGATGCCATCTCTCAGATTCCAGTCGTTTGTGAATACCAAGACGTCTTTCCATAAGAGCTTCCAGGAATGCCTCCTCACCGGTGAGTTGAATTCGTCATCGATCTTGAGCCTGGCACGGAACCTGTTTGCAAACGTCCTTACAAGCTTGGACTAGAAGAATTGAAGGAGCTGAAGAAACAACTCGATGAACAAGAGCGTATGGGTCTGATCCGACCGAGTTCATCTCCACGGGGTTGTGGTGTTATTTTTTGTCTAGAAGAAGGATGCACTACAAAAAAATACACTTCCGTGATGATACGTGTTTGTCACAGTAGGTTACTTTTTTGTCATGCATGTACATCCATGACAAATTTATGACAGAATCAAGATAGTCATACCTGTGTTGTCGTAGAAGTGTTCCATGACATTACCAAAATTATCATCATGGAAGTGTCCACTTCCATGACGATAAATCGCGCGTCACAGAAGTGCTTTCGTCAAGGGTGATCGACACGTGGCATCCACCGTAACGGAACGTCGTTAAGCTACCGGGTCGGGTTTTGGATCCGATAACCCGTTAACAGCCCCGACCAATGGGGATTTTCCATGTGTAAAATCATCATTGGCTGGAGGAAACATGTGTCGGCTCATCGTTGGGATAGATATCAACCACTCGTTGTACGGGAGGCGCCTATGATACATCGACACGTGGCACGACCCAGCAGAGGCCCATTCCTGTGAAAAGGCCGGCCTGTTTGACTTGGTCAAAAGGTGGCGGGCCGGCCCATGGAAAGCCCATATGAGGCCCTATGTAACTCTTGGCCTATTAACGACCCGTGGTGAAACTGGCCCGTAATGAACCGCGTATCACTTTACACCCATTAACGGCCCGTGGTGAAACTGGCCCGTAATGAACAGTGTATCACTTTATACCCATTAACGGCGCGTTATTCCGTTGGGCCGTTTCCAGCCCATGTTATCTTTCGGCCTTCTCAGAGCCCATTTATTCTTGGGCTCATTTCCAGCATTCGTTTACTTGCGGCCCGTTACTGTCATTTTCTGCTTGTGGGCCAAATTCGGCCCGTGGTTACAGTCGGCCCGTTTGTGGCCCGTTAATACGTTGGGCCATTTTCATAGCGTCATCAAATACGGCCTATTAACAATGGCCCATTACGGTCGGCCCATGAACAGACGATTCCAACTCTAGCCCGTTTACGGCCATAATGCGGCCTGTTATTGGCCCATGTTTGGCCAATCGATCATACGGCCCGTATAAGGCCCATTGATGATATGGCCCATAGAAGGCCCATTGTTTCTACGACCCGTAGAAGGCCCACTGTTTCTACGGCCCGTAGAAGGCCCACTGTTTCTACGGCCCGTAGGAGGCCCAGTGTCACTACAGTAAATATTAGCCCATGGTTATTGTGGCCTAGTTTAAAAAAATAGGTTATTGCAGCCACTAGTTAACCGCGGAAAAAGAACTGCAATGACTACAAGCAAACAAATAAACAAGAAAACAAGGAAATAAATAAGCAAGCAACTAACGGTAGGCTATCACGACTATTACACATATTACTTCCACTGGGCATCAAAGTTCGCCACCAGTGCAAATATAGGGAACAAAGCAGCATATCATATACACTGGCCATCAAAATTGGCCACCAGTGCAAATAAACGCGGCAGCAAAACAAGAGCATATCTGAAACAACTTCAGAAGAGCTCGCGAAACGTTATCCTGGGTATCCACCATGCTGGCAATAAGCTTAGCAAGCTGATTAGCTTTGTCCTGTTTGGCGCTAAAATCCTCCAACGCTTGCTGTTGCACCAGAAAGTATGCATCTGAATGCTCCAGGGACTTCCGCAGTCCTTCCGCTTCTTGTCACAGCACAACTGATTGATATCTTTCAGCTTATAGTTGAGACTCAAGAAACCGAACTGATTCAGACAGTGAGTTTGAATAGCTTGTGCAAGCGGTAGTGGCCAGTAACTCCAACACTAAACCAAGACAGGATGTGTCACTATCCTGAACCTTATCTGCATTACTTCCTTTACCGTTGCTTAATAAGGCACTCTTCCCCAATATTCTGTCAGCATTCTAAAAGAAGAAACAAGCAGACACATAACAAGTTTAGCATGTACTAGTATATGAAACTCATTTCGGTGAACCAGTTCATTAGTAAGGTGGACAGGATTAAACTACCAAGTCTTCTATTGCCAAGTACTAGTACATAATAAAAACATCAAACAAACATATATCTATGTCCTATGGTAGCAATGGAATCTTAAATTAGAACAATTGTTCTTCAGGTTTAGGCACTTGTTCTACATGAACAAAGCACAGTAAGATGCAAGAATATAATACTTAAAAATAGAAAATGAGCTCATAGACCTTACCACATTCTTGGTTCGGGACCAGTACAGAACAAGGCGTTCCCAGTCATCGTCCAGTAAATGTGTCTCAGGAGAACGTAAGGGAATTTGATGAGTTTCTTTGCCGGTGAAGTACGTTTTCTTCAGGTAATTCCGATACTGCCACCAAGCATTCTTGAAGATAGCAGAGGTATTAGCACAGGTTACCTCATCCTGAGTTTCCAAATCGGTCCTTCTCTATAGAGAAAAATGGGAAAATTTGCTGTATTATAACCATCATGGAGGTAGGATTGGGATGAAGCAAAGTAATTGCCATGAATAACATTACTTACACATAACTCCTGGACAAACACCTGCAACTGGCATTTTCCTTCATCTTCAGTATAATATTTCCAAGATGGGAAGATACGCACATATGATTTAACAACATCAATGCGATAGATGCTAAACTACGACTAGCTGGTTGTGCTTCCTCCACAGGAATAGGCGTACTAACTGGTGGAGTTGGGGTTCGCCGTGATAGTACTGGCCCTATGGGCACTGGAGCTGCCTTACTAACTGCTCTTGTTTGGGAGCTCTATGGTGGAGATGGTGCTATGTCAACAGGAACTGGGTTACTATCGGCTGGGGTTGGGGTTAGATTGGGTGAAGCTGGTTCTCTGTCCATCGTAGTAGGGGTACAATCTGCGAGAGTTTGGGTTATGTGTGGTAGGGCTGGTTCTTGTGCATGTACAACCGGGATGCTATCTCCACCAAGAGGTAGCACTGTTTTATTTGAAGACCGTGTTTTTAGTCTGCTAGATACTGGCATCACCCGCTCCAATTCAAATGGCTGATAAACAGGAACCATAGTTGAATGTACATACATTGTATGAGAGACAGATGCAATAGATAGTGTGGAAAAAAGAGGGCATGAAATAGTTGACATGTATATTGTTTAACTAAAACGGATAGCATGACATAATTTCACATATATGATGTCTATCTAAACTGGATAGCATAGCATAACATAATTCAAAGATATGATGAATAACTAAACAGGATCGCATGACATAATTCACCTACATGTTATCTAAGTAATCAGGATCGCATCATTTAATTCACATATGTGATTTATATGCTAAACAGAGGGCATTCGATATGATGTCTGAACTAAGAACATGGTGTTGAATATTGTGTATATGATGTCTAAACTATGCAATGCAAGACACCGTATGCATGATATGAGCAGTATAACCGTGCCAAGTTAGAGCATACACCTCAGTGGGGAAATAGGACCGGTCATCTATCTCTGAATCCATCTCTGAGGAGCTATCGGGACCCAACAAGAGATTTGCTTCGACAGGTAGCACTGTCTGCTCTGAAGGCCTTGTTTTCACTCCAGATTTTTCCATCTCCTACCCAAATGGCTGATTCACAGGAAGAGTAGTTTAATGTACAAACATTGTCGATAAATGGAAATGTAATGAAGAAAAGGATGGGCAAGATATCATTCAAATATATGATGCCTGGTTAAACAGGATGGCATTGCACATTTCACATATATTATGGCTGGCTAAAAGACATGAGACTGCATAGTTCCCATATATGATATAGAAACTAAACATGTGGCATTATAGGACATGTCTAAACTAAGCAGATGACATATATGATGTTAAAAGTAGGCACTGCATGGCAACATATGCATGATATGACTAACATCATCATGCCAAGGTAGAGAAAACACATTGGGGGGTAAATAGGAGTGGTCAGCGGCGTCCGAATCCGCCTCAGAACAGATATCTTCCTCTGGATTACAATAGAGAGGGGCGGGGAGGGTTTGCCATTGAACCCACCATGGAGCGATGTCTGCATGACATTGTATTGCCGCGCAAAACTCTTCTCTTTTTCTCTACATGTTCAGCATGACTGTGTACAATATCTGACATGCATACGAAAAAAATATGGTGAGATTATGTAAGGAGAGCATGCAGAAATTTAGAGTGATGGTAACAACCAGTGGATCGATGTTTTTCCGTTGAACCAAAATAGCCCTAATGGATCGATGTGAATGTATAGTAATAAGTGATGCAACAAGTGTACAACCTCTTTGCCGTAGCCGTGTCGACCTCAGCATCATTGGGTTTTTCGCTGAAGTAGTTGAGGCAGAGGTGGCTGTCGGAGGTGTGGAGGAAGATCTGAGGAATCTGTAGATGGCGTCCAGGGCACTTCTCTGTTGTGACGAATCGTTCTGTCGTTGGAGCAGCTCTGGTGAGCCGTAAGACGTCAAGGCTGAAGCAGCACAAGATAGACATCGTCAATCTCAAGTGGAATTCTAATAGCATCTCCAATAGATGATGTAAAATGGATGTAAAATTAACATCACCAAAAACCACCTGACTACAACAGATGAGGTAAAAACTGTTGACTCTGAACGTAACTGTCGAAACTGAAATTTACTGTGGAATCTGAATGCTACTGTTGAAACTGAACGCAATGGTAGCAGAGAGGCACTTGACATGTAGTTTAGGGAGGGCCTGCAGTTCATCTTCAACCTGCACCCCCCTGAGCCGCCAGCCACCACAAGCTGAACCGCCGGCCCCAGCGCCGCCTTGCCGCCCCAAAACAACTCGCCACCGCCGCCCCGGCCAGTCCTCTAGGCCCCCCGCCCCCACCCTGAACCCTAAGATAGATAGTGGGGTACCTCTCCGGCGAGCCCCCGTCCCCGCTGCGGGTGGTTCTTCCTTAACTCCGACGAGCCCCCCAACCCCTTAAAATTGACTGACCCAAAAGTTGATTTAGTTGACTGAAGTGTGGCTTAATCGGAGCAGAGCAGCAGCACGAGCGAGGGGGAGAGCAGCAGGGGCAGCTGGGCGAGCGAGCGATCGAGCAAGAGCTGAAGCAGCAGCAGATCCGGCTGGTATGGATGCCGCCGCCGAAGGGGCCTCGCACTAGGGGAGAGCCGCCATGGAGATGTCACCCACGGCGCCGGCTTCAAGGTAGCCGCTCCATGGGGGGGGGGGGGATGGAGCACCGTCAGCGCCGGGAGGTCGAGTTAAGGAGAAGGTGCAATGCGATGAGTGTACAACCTCTTTGGTGGCACCAAGTAGGCCTCGGGTTCGTCCGAGGAGTCGGTGAGGATGCTGCGGTTCCGGTGGAGCAGGTTAAGGCGGTGCTATGGGGATGGAGCAGCCACGATAGACGAGGCGATCATCGGAGTAGCTCCTTGGAGGTGGAGGACGGGGCGGCTGAACCGGCGGGACGACGAGATGGACGATGGATCCTCATCCGGGGAGGTGCACGAGGTACGCCGAGCTGTTGCGCTGGACGACGTCGTCGGGGAAGAGGCTCCGACTGGGCAACGGTGACGTGGCGGACGGAGGAGGGTGGGGTTTCGCGGCTGGAGCGGAGAGGTTATGGCGGCCTGGGATTTCGAATGGCGAAAAGGGGGCGATGGGAGGGGGTGAAGCATGACTTAGGAACGCGCTTGTCCAAAATGTAGGGTGTGTTACAAAAGTACCCCCCACCGATTTGAACTAGCGGCCCTTTCGGCTCAGGGTTAGAAGGGGGATTTCACGTGTCGGGATTTGGCAGCTGGAGGGAGTTTTCGCGCGCGTTGTAATTTCGGGATAGCAAGGCGCGGGTTGTGAAGGCGCCAGTTTTGGGAGCACGATATCTGAATTTTTGGGATATAACAAGACGCGAGTTGAATTTTAGGGACAAGCCTAACGTGTAGTAATATTGTACTTGTACGTACCAAATCAATTCGCACTTCCCTCAACCAAAAAGAAAACGAATAAAATAAAACTATTCACACCACACAAAGAGAGAGTCTTGCCCCGTTTTACTATACAAATGCTATTCAAAGCTACTCCCTCCTTCCATCTATATAGGGCCTAATGCATTTTTTGATGCTAACTTTGACCAAATATTAGAGCAATGATATATGACATGCAACTTACACAAAGCACACCGTTAAATTCGTCTGTGAAAGGTTCTTTCAATGATATAATTTTCACATTGTGCATGTCATGTACTATTAATCTTGTCAATAGTCAAAGGCGGTCTTAAAAATCTCATTACGCCCTATATAGATGGAAGGAGGGAGTATGAATCCATGTTATGTCCGATTAAATTTTTTCGCTTGCTGTATAATGCATGTAACCTACTCATACCAACATTTTAGTGCATTCCAAATGTCTATACTACCGCTGCAATTCGAACTAAATTTGAATTCGTTTCTCTATTTCAATAAGAATCTATAATCATGATTGTTGCCAACTTCAACCATCATAGTTTCCTTGCTATCCGCCAGATATAAATCAGACGGCCTATAATGCAGGATGGCAGGCACACCATCATCAACAACTCTGTTTTTATAAGAGTAGAGATAAAACATATTAAATGTAGTATACCATGTTCATAACCACACCATGTGTATCACCGTTATATATATTCACACATCCGTTGGTTTGAAACAATATGATAAATTCTTCAAATATCTGAATTCGCTTTTTATAATGAAGTATAAATGATCTCTATTCGTCTTTTACACCCACACAACCCTCTTATCTTTGTATCTAGCGCTAAATTTCTCTTGTGCATGCACACGCCCGCATCCCTCTCACCCTCCCTCAGCATTCTCTAGCTCCATCGTGCAAATTCGTCTTTTCACTTTAGGTCGTTCACCCACGGTATGTGTAGGCCCCCCAACTCCTTCTTTACGGCACACATCGATCGATATGCCTCTCTAGCCAGGTGTGCCTAGCACAAACACAAGCTTCCCCTCTTCTCTTGTCACCGTACATGCCTCACTCCCACCACTCTTTTCATCGTTCTCGTACTCGCACACTCCTCCCCCTTGATATAGTATGCCTCTCGTACCACCTCCTACATGCATCCCTCTCTCTCTCTATCCTTCTCCTCGTGCCTCATTTTCTTCTAACACACACATGCATGTATACTGATCGATCTCCCAACATATACCTAGATCGACTTTAACTACCCCCCCATCGATCGACGTACCTCACAAGGTATGTCTCTCCTTTCTCTTACAAAGGGCGATTGATCTTCCTATGTAGTTACGTCTGCTTACCACAGCCACATCGTCCCCCCTCATCATTCGTGCATGCCTCCTGACCCGTCTCTCACACGCACGTGCACAAACAACAAGCTGCCATCTCCTCTCTTATTGATATTGCGGGCGTGCCCTCCGTTTGTCTAGCAAGCCTATCCCACCATTTGTTAGAAGCAACTCCACTACCACCCCCTCCAACACTCTAGCTCTGTCTCTCACCCAACCTTATTCATCTCCTGCACATATGCATGGATGTCGATCGATCTCCCTTAATACATGAGGCAGATCGATCTCCTTAATACATGAGGTAGGCCTCTCTCCTCCTCCACACATATACCATCCATTGTACCTCTATAGTTAATTGGGCCTCCCTCTTCCCCCACCACACACCGATAGTCGAGCGCTGCAGGTAGGTATCCATGCCACAGAGACAAACTGCACATGTCCCATCTCACATTCTAGTAGGCCAACCACTCTATATCTTTGACGTGGGCACACACAAATTTGATGGCACTCTTTATTGATCGCGCGCGCGCGCACACACACACATCATCCCTCTCTTCGATTCTATGGACACCTCAAGCCTATGATACCTCCACTCTCTTCTCGTGGATTGCCCCCTCTATATATATATGTTATATCCAGTACTCTATTTCACACACATCGCATATGTTAAATTTTTTGATTGACCCCCCAAAAAACTCTCAAGAACCCACACACTATATCTCTCTAGGTTTGTATCTCTCTCACACAACCCCACGCAGGTGGTGTACATATACAAGAAGAGAATAGGTGCACCGTGCACGTACTCACGTTTCGTGCCCAGCCACACCCGTGCGGGTACACGGTGGAGCTCATTTCTTTACGAAATGGCAGCCCACGTGCTAATTTGAACTCCTGTAGCAGTTGTTTACCTAGGGAGGTCGTGTATCACGCATGCACGAAACAAAGTTCGACTTGACGCGTTGCCGCATTATTTTTAAATAAAGTTATAGCGCTCAATGGCACGTACACAGAATATAAAACAATTTTTATGGAGGAAAAGGTAGTCCGCTCTCCAGAGTATCTCACACAAGGCTCCGGTGGCCTCTCTCTCTCACCGTTGGTCACTGATCCGGCCGCATCCCGTCCGCCGGGGGAAAGGGAGTGTGGTGGCCTCTCTCTCTCTCACCGTTGGTCACTGATCCGGCCGCATCCCGTCCGCCGGGGGAAAGGGAGTGCGGTGGCCTCTCTATCTCACCGTTGGTCACTGATCCGGCCGCATCCCGTCCGCCGGGGAAAAGGTAGGAAGTGCATCGTTTCTCCGTTTGACGGCGCCGAGGCAGCATGTCCCGATCTGCGGTACATGTCGTTCTCTCTGACCAAGCTCCGGCGCGGCAGGGCCTATGCCACCTGCTCGCAGTTTCCGCCCGCCGCCGCTCACCTAGTTACATCCCGACGACCTCCAGGTATCCCCTCCGGCCTTGCTCCACTGCCCGTTTTCCCACGTCGCTGCATGTGGATCTTCCATAGTTCTTTGCCCAAAACGTCGCTCGTTCGGTGTACTTTCCATATTGCATTCTCGTCCTCACACTGTTTTAGACAAACACAACCGTGTTGTTATCTTCCCTTAGGATAAGGAATATGCTTCTTTTTTGTCGTCGCATGTGTCATCAACTGTTATTGGCCAGTAATTGTTTCCTTTCTACCTCTTTTTTGCAAACAGGGCTATCCATTTCACGTCGTTGCTATTGCGACCTTTTGGTGAACTGCACAAATCACTTTTTTCTTAAGAGTGTTTTGTGCAGTTGTACTAAAATGTCACACGGGCAACGTCTCTACATTTCAGTGCGACTGCACAAAGGGAGATTGGTTTTGCTCTATCCTCCTCATCCAACTCCGAGCCTAATCTTCTCCAACTAGTTAGTCTTAAGAGGGACTGCAAAGGTGACCGGCTTCTATTTGTGTGTTTATTGTTTCATCAGCAGTCCTCTATTATCGTAATCACACTTGATATCTTTGGGACAGGGACGCTCAGCTCTATTTTAGTGGAACTGCACAATATGATCGGAATGTTGCATACTCCAGACAACTACTTTTTTCCCAACATGCCTTGTTGATTTAGACAGAGCTGGGGGACGTTGCTGCCAATGAAAGCATGGATCAATTTTAATTTAACACCTTCTCACAAGTTTGTCTTCAGTTGTGATGTAATTATTAGCTCTGATCTGCTAATAATTGACATGCATTAGCAAGGAAGTTAGTTTTTTATTGTTTCCGAAAGAGCATCGATGGCAAGACACGCGAAACAAAACCTGAAAGCTCACACCATTGTACAATTTCATGTCACTGGAAAACTATTTGTATAGTACGTCAATTATGTAAACAAATGATGGAAGCTTGATAGCATTGCCAGAAGCCTCTTCATCATCCGGGTCCATGTGCCATGCACAAAATTATACTCCTTCGTTCCTAAATATTTGTCTTTTTACAAATTTCAAACGGGCATATTTTAGAGTGTAGATTCACTCATTTTGCTTCGTATGTGTACTCCCTCTGTTCCTAAATATTCTATTCGTCTTAACAGAGATTTCAACAAGTGACTACATACGGAGCAAAATGAGTGAATCTACACTCTAAATATGTCTATATACATCCATATGTGCCAGTCCATTTGAAATCTCTAAAAAGACAAATATTTGAGAGAGAGAGAGTAGTCACTCGTTGAAATCTCTAGAAAGACAAATACTCCGGAGTATATTTAAGAACCGAGGGGTAGTGCACAACCGCATGGGAGACTCAGCCCGGTCGTTGCGCCGCATTAATAGTGAGTAATGAGCAGTCAAATCATAAGCCCCACCTTTCCCACTATAAGTTGCTCTGAAGAAGCAACCATCAATACGCTCTTCTTTGAATCCGCTCATACTACTCCATCCGTCACTGTTTATACAGCGCGCTTTAGAAAAAAGAAAAAAAATCTTTGGGACCAAGGCGACTAGTGATCAGCCTGAAAAATAGCTTTGGTAGTTATAGCACGACGTCTATTACTAGAGGGAATAATGCATACACACATGCATTCAGTGCTTCCACCCCGGGTACACACATGCATGCACTCCGTAGTAGTACAGTACATGGAAAGAAAATTGTGGACTTGATTGCGGTTACCACGCCCTAATTAATTGAGCATTATACCAAACGCGTCTAAAGTCTCTCTGGTGGTGGAAATGCATTGAGAGAAACGCATCATAATGAAGCGCGCCCTGTAAACTGTGACGGAGGGTGGAGTAGTATGAAGGTGCAAAACCAAGTACGCGTACTACTACGCTTGGCCCTTCGCCCCTTCGTGAAGTCGAACAATGATGGTACTCCGCATGTTGGGTACTACAGTGTATGCCTCTGACAATCTGACACCGAATGGACTGATGCATGTCCACCGAGGTAGGTTGCATTAGTCAAAAGGCGTAAGCGAGCTTCACCTTGTCCTGCAAGCTTCTCCTCGTTCCGCGAGTTGACAGGACACACCAAAAAGTAGTGCTAGTCCATACTCCCTCCTTTCCGGTTAATATGGCTTAATCTTTTTTGCGGGTAAATGAGAGAGCTTTATTCATATATAAGCATTCTTAGGACGATCAGCCAAGACACTGGTCACTAGGAAGCGAGGTACCCCGCAAAAAAAGTAGGAAGTGAGGTGTTTCATCAAGCCAGCTCTCGGCCACATTCAAAGTGCAGCAAGCACGGTTCGCACGAAGATGCGCCGCAAGGTTTGCTGACCTGTTTACATGCTGAATAACAAAAAAAGAGGAAATACTACTGAGCGCTACTATTTGTAACAGGATATGAGCCAGAATTGAGCGAGAATTGTGCCGGGTGTTCCATGCAATCAACTTCCATTATCACATGCGAGAACCCTCGAAGAGAACCAAATGTGTTGAAGATTGCTTTATCACATTTTAAAATTATAATAAGAGTGCAGATGCTCCTCCATCCGGTTCCTAGCACTAGTATATTATGTACCTTTATGGACTATAGTAGTAGTACTAGTAAACTTTGCGCTTGGCTGTTCGGGAAGTCGAACAATAATAGCACTAGTAGTATAGTGTGTGCTTCTGGCAATCTGACACCGAATTAACTGTTGCACGTCCACCGCCTGAGCGAGGGAGAGCTTGCATTAGTCAAAAGTTTCTCCTTGTCCTGCGAGCCACCGCGCGCAAGCTTCTCCCGCCCTGCAACCTTCTCCTTGTTCAGCAAGTTGACGGGACACAGCAAAGTAATGCTAGTCCATGCTGCCTCCTCTCTGGTTAATATGGCTTAATTTCAAACGAGATAAACACACTGTCTGTCACTGTAAATTTGTAAAAATACGGTCAGTGGACTTCATAATACGCTCATTGCGCTCGATATATATATTTTACGGTGTTCATACGGTCACTAGCTCACCCTGACTGAGTATGTGTGTGCATGCACGTGTAGGTTGAGCACTTGAGCGTGACCGTGTGTGTTCCGTCGTGTGCTCGGACATGCATGCATTAGGGCGTCGCGCGCGTTTTTGCGTCCATGTGTACGTGTGACTGTTGCATACACGTAGGGGGAGTACGTATAGGGGCCACTAAGGAGCAGTCAAATCACACAGTAAGTTAGTCGGAAGAAGCAACCATCATTTCACTCTTGAATGACACGTACGCAATATAAAATGGTTGATATGGAGAGAAAAAGAAAACCACTATATATACACTAGCAGGAGCCTAAGCTACAAGCCTGCTTGCTTAGGTTGCTCTCTTCACAAGCATAGAACGACGGGCATGTTCCCGCAGCTGGGGGAAGGGAACAATGTTCTGCGTAGACGCGGTCGACATCGGCGAGGGAGAAAACCCACAGTCGGTGCGTCCCAATCGGGGGTCACCGCGGTATGGGCCGATGCCGTGTCCCAACCGCCCTTCTAGCTACAGCCCGACGTCCCAGGTAGTCCATCTTCCTTTTGGAGCCGGCTTGCTCCACTGCCGTAGCTCCATCTCCATGTCGATCTTTCTCTACTTCTATCGGCTTCTACTTGTGATGAGTTTATGTCTCATGAACTAGTGCCAGTACTATTATTCTAATCACACTTCTTCAATATCTTTGCCATCAGGGATGCTCAGGTCGATTTTAGTGGAACTGCACAAAAGCATCGTATGATCCGAGGGTGCCAGCCGTCTTTCCTTCGACAGGTTCTACCTGGCCAGGAAATTAAATCATGTTTAGGGTTTAGGGTTTAAGTCGTAGTGACCCCATCAGTAGTTTTTCTATCGTACACGCTCTCACAACTTTTTTCTTTAGTTGTGAAGTAAATATTGGCTATGATCTGTGAATCATTGAGATGCATCAGCATGCGTGTTAGTTTTCCTTTGTATTTGATGGAATGTTGTAACGGGGCAACCTTGGAATAGGAATGAAAATGGAGTGGAAAATTTTCCGTTTTTCCGGAGAAAAAATGGAAACGGAGAGAAACCAACATTTCGTTTCGTTGGATCGCACCATCGAGCAAAACCAACGTTTAAATCACATCTATCGTGTTCGTGTCTCACCCTCCTCCACGACTCGACCCCACACGGTCGCTCGGCATGCCACTCACCGCAAACCGAGTAGTATACCATAACTTTCCTGCCTGCTTGTCGATGGATCGCGCCATGGTGTACTAGCACTACTGGAAGAGATTGATGAGTTGGCGGAGGACAGCTAGCTGTAGCACGGACTCCCAAGAACTTACTACTGGAAGAGATCACGCATGTTGTAGCCGGCTATTGCGACCTTTGAACGCGGAGCAGCCGCGTGCACCCAGAAGCGGCGCGGGCGACGCTCTCTCGGCTAGCGCGCCACAATCTATGCCGGCGCCAGTGAGAGGTCGCGTCCGCTCTGGCCGGGCATGAATGCGGCACTGACCGTTTCGGGCGGGAAGCACGCGCGGGTGATGAAGAGGGTTCGGGTTGGTCAGGACCGGCCGTGGCAGCGGTCCGGACGTGCGCAAACAAGAGATGATGTACGTTAATATTGCTGCGTATATAATTAACAACGTAAATAATGTGCCAGTTGGACAAATATGATTGGAGATGGAGATGGAAATGGAATTTTACATAAACACGGATATGCATGTCTATGTCTATGTGTGTGCACGCGACGACTCTCGCGACCTGGAAGCGGGGGCGTGTTTTTGATCGAGTTTTCTTTCTTGGTACATTAGAAAATCAGTTTGTCTAATTCACATCTAGATGCTATTTAAGGATATCACATCTAAGCTCCCACAAGTATATAATGTAGCAACAAGAAACAAAAAAAAACTAGGAATAGACCACAAACAGAGTGGACATCAACTTATATGTGACATAACTATGTCACATCTAGATGTGTCCTAGACAGACCCATAAAAAATTGTCCACCAGTTTTTGTTTCTTTTTTCTGGGAACGCGCGTATTCTATTTAAAACCACTGCTATGGAGAGATTTTTTACTCCATTATAGCCTCGCGCGTATTCTATTTAAAACCACTGCTATGGAGAGATTTTTTTACTCCATTATAGCCACTTGTTTGATAGAGTTTCTCGCGTCCCGCTCTCTCACCCTCTCCATATCAAAACAAGATGACAGTGTCCACTCTATCTCTCTCCTCACCGGTGGTCACAGATCCGGCCGAATGCCATCCGCTGCGGGAGGTGAGGAGGTGCAGCGTTGACGTTGTCGCCGTCGGCGACGGAGGAAGCCGATGCGCACCGTCCTCTCAGAGCCGGTGCTGGCGCGGACGAAGATCCTCCGCGCCCTTGTTCGCTGCCGTCGTGTGGGCAGATCCCGCCCGCCCGCCTAAACGACATCTCGCCCACCTGAGGTATAACTTCTTGTACAGGTCCAGCTCCCCAGGTCGCTGCGTGCGGGTTTTCTTCTATGCGACTACTCCCCAGCTCCCCATGCATTGTAGCTAGGGTTCGTCGGCTGGTCCAACATCACCTACTAGTACTATTATAGAGGAAATGCCACTCAAAAAGTTGTCCTGATTTATGCCTCGGTGGAGGTATACATGTTGTTTCACAAAAAGTACATGGTGGTTGTGCGATCATTGTCCATATGGTGGTATTACTATCACTGGTTAAATGAAGAAATGCTTTTTTTTTCTCGGGTATCCTGGTTTAGTTCCCATCAAGATAATTATGATGCTTATGTTTGTTGGTGTACTTTTCATTAATTCTTATTGACAATTGAGATGTCGTTGCTAACCCTTTTTTATATTTTTGGAAACAGCGATGCGTGTCTCCATACCCGGGCATGTCTTCCTCAATTTTAGTGGAACTGCACAAAATTGGATGGCCATTGTTGTTCCGCCTCATTGTACTCTGCCACGTGGTTCTTCCTTCCTCGAGCTTGATTACTAAGAAGAAACAGACCATAGTGAGGATTTGTCGAACTTCTTAGGTGCCTCAACCAAACTTGATGCCAAATGGATGATGCATCACCATGATGACCTATCGATGCTCATGGTTGCGCCTCATGGTTGTGTCGGCTGGTGAAGCTGATCGATTTTCGATGAAAAACAAGCCGTCTTCCATGAGTGCTCTTTGCTTGTTACACACAAAGATGATATCCTTCGTCAGTTCACCTTGGTTGCGTTGGAGACGCAGTCGTCTTTCACGTTGGTGCAATTTTTGCTAGGGTTTTATGACCGGTGGGCCCAAAATGTGGCTGGCTCACCTGTCATACAGCCAAAAGCAGGTGCAGTGAAGGCACCAGTGCTCAGTCCGTACTACAGTAGTATATATATAAGCGGGAGCCTCAGCGCTTGTTCGCTAGGGTTTGCACTCTCCACACGCTCGCCACACTACATATATGTTACTCCCTCCGTTCCGAATTACTTGTCTTAGATTTGTCTAGATACAGAGGCATCTAGCACTAAAATGAGTCTAGATACATTTGCTAGGGTTTGCTATATTCACAGTCTCTCACCCTCTCTTCACCAGATCTAAACAAGACTGCATTGGCATCTTGTCTCTCTCTCCCCCCTCACCGTTGGTGAAGGAGGCGTCCGTATCCCGTCGCACCGGGAAGGGGAGGAGGTGCAGCGTTCACTCTATCGCCTTCGGCGAGGGAGGCAATCCACTGTCGGCTACGTTGTTCTCTTTCACCCAGCACCTGTGCGGGAGGGCCACCGACCCCTTCTTCCTCACTGCCGTACTTAGTGTGGGCAGATCTGGCCTCCCACCGCACGCCTTGCCACATCCCGATGACCCTAAGGTATAAGTTTCTTTGAAACCGTCGTTGCTCTAGCTGCATGTGGATCTTTTTCGATCTGTAGTCGAATCTAGGTCTTGGTTCAAAGAGGAATGAAGGGTGCGGTGGGCTGGAGTAAGAATCTAGGACATGGTTCAATGAGGAAAGGAGGGGCGGAAAGTAGTATAGACTGGCTATCCAGCCGCTTTGTAGGTCGAAAAGGGAAAAAGGGGGTAACCCAGTACACACATCTGTAAGGAACCGATCTCTTTGTTGTAAAGGGAAAGAAACTGGGGGGTCGGGTAGTTTGTGCACGACTAGATTTGCTGCCCTCACATAGGAAGAAGGTTCAAAGAGAACAAATATGGGACCAGCGCATATATGCTGCTTGGCTACATACTCTGCATCACCCATTTATACGTGTGGACGCACATGGTGCTGGCATGTCCCATGCAGCTATTTTGCTGTTGTTAATCTCAGAATTAACTACTGATTTGTTTTAAAAGAATTTTTCTGTTAATATGAATCAATGCAACCGTTTTAGAAATGCCACTATCCTATACTTTGTTTTCCATCAAGATAAGGTAGATGCTTCTTTTTGTGGCCGCATGTTTCATCCTCCTTTATTGGCCAGTAATTGTTTTCTTTTTTGCCTCTTAAAATAGGGATATCTATTCAACTTGTTGCTATAGAAAACTTAAATGTCACACCGGCAACTTTGCTTGATTTCAGTGCAACTGCACAAAACTTGATTGGATTTCCTATTCATGTTGGTAGTTTCGTATTTTATGTTGGTCGTCTCATGAAAGGTCAGTACAGGCCTTCATCCACATGATTGTGCAGTGTGCTTTGAGATGCTGTGCTACTTGTATTGGTACGGTTTTAAATAAATGATGAATTGAAGCTATTGTATTGCTGTCTTTTCCCATTAAGTAGTGAACAAAAATGGGACCAACCCAGACATGATGCTTGTTGCTTTGTTACAACAAATTCAGCATCACCCCCTTTATAAGCCAGTAATTGATGCCACTCTCAGAATTAACTATTGAATCTTATTTCAAAACTGCAACACTTGTTAGGGATTGGCGGGATTACCATTTTTATGGCCGCATGTTTCATCCTCCTTTATTAGCCAGTAATTGATTCTTTTTTTGCCTCTGTTTATACAGGGATATCTATTCAACTTGTTGCTATTGTGCCATTTTGCTTCGCTATGCGAAATACTTTGCTTGATTTCACTGCAACTGCACAAAACGAGATTGGATTTCCTATTCGTGTTGGCAGATTCGTACGTGATCTTGTGTGCGTCATGACAGGTTGGTGCTTGCCTTCATCCACATGATCGTGCAGTGTGTTTTGAGATGCTGTGCTACTTGTATTGGTACTATTTTAAATAAATGATGAATTGAAGCTATTGTATTGCTGTCTTTTCCCATTAAGTAGTGAACAAAAATGGGACCAACCCAGACATGATGCTTGTTGCTTTGTTACAACAAATTCACCATCACCCCCTTTATAAGCTTTGTCGTTCTTTATACATGTTGAAACAAGGCATTGTTAAGATAATGTCTTAGTCAATATGAATGAATCACACTGATGGAGAATTGCTACTCTCCTGCTTTGTTTTCCATTAAGATAAAGTAGATCGGTAGATGCTTTTATTCTGGGAGTACAAGTCATCAATCGTTATTTCTTAGTAATTGTTTCCCTTATACCTATTGTTGCTTACAGGGATATCAAAATTAAAGCTCGGTTTTATTCTGACTTCAATTTTAGTTGAACTGCACAAAAGGAGCCAATGTGTAAGGCAAACTGCTGCATTACTGGGTCTAGTTGGTCGTTCCACTTTGCAGAAAGAAGCAGTCACTGTTTGCACTACATTACAGAAGGAATGACCGAGAAGTTTTACAGAGTATTATTAGACACCAGTGACATGACTAGTCTGCAGAGACCATTGGCAATTTAACAATACATGGAGTGCCCTGGGCAAAAAGTGCCCAAACAAGTATAAAAGCTACGACAGGACTCCACGATCATAGGCATTACATATTTTGAATGGGAAAAGCTTGTCAAAGTTTAATCATTGATGTTAGCAAGAAGACGTTAGTTTAATATATTGGAATTGGAAAACCTTGTCAAAGTTTGCTCATTGATGTTAACCAGAAGACATGCATTTGATATTTTTGAGTGGGACGCCCTTGCTGTGAGCAGCGTCGAGTGTTTTTTCCTATTCCTGTGTTCAGTTTAGAAGTAAATAGTTACTCTGCTGAGATATTCCCGTGTTAAGAGTTTGTTCTGAATATTGTCTATGTAATGCCAGGCCTTGTGTTTGATTGCAAAGTTGATCTTGGAATGTTGTGGCATGCGGCATCACGAGATGTTCACCGTGCCTCCTGAGAATAATGCTTCGTATTGTTTTGCATGTCGATCTAATGCCAGTGATTTGCTTGTTAAGAAGATCATCCTCTTCTGTTGTTTCCGTGCTTAAGAAGTTCATCGTCTGATGTTTCATTCATAGCCTATACGACAAGTCGGGTAGGTTAGACATGAAACCATATGATCTTCCGACCAACTCATGATATTAGGCCGTGATTGGATCGTCATTTTCCAACCAAAACCGCATGTAAAACTGACGCTTGTAATTAAAGCAGATGGTCTCGGGCGAAGGCGCTTGGTTGGTCGATTTCGAGTAGTAAAATATCAGAAGTACTTGACACACGATAAAAACGCTGAACGACACTCGGACGATTGCTAATCCAGCCGTTAGCTGCTGTTTCAGCCTTGCCCATGGATGGCATGATACGCACGTCGTGCATGTATCGTCTGGTAATGTCGTCCATATAGTAGTGCTTGTAAAATATACACTGGTCTCTCAAATTACACGCGTAACCCGCCGGTTTTACTTACAGACCTCGGGCCCTCGGTTTCATTATGCCTGTATTTTACGCGTTGTTTTCGATGACGAGTAAATTACACTTTTATGTTAATACAGGTTTGAAATAAACCAGAGCTCCCAAGCGCGACCTTACCGTTTCATGCTGTCTCAGTTTCTCGAAGGTGCTCATAGGTGTCCGATGATCCTGGCTTCCTGAATGAGTAGCGGGCGCTGTATCAGACCTTCCGTAGGGCCCGCGAGGCCCTCTCCGTTGTCCTTCGAGTTGTTGCACCCGCCGTGGCGCCGAGCATTGTTAACATCGTCAACAAACATGAAGATTTAGAAGATGACTTTATTTTGACTGGATGACACTAGGGACCCACTAGGGCCATAGCCGTACGTACGCAAGTGCCTCCTTATTATGTACAACTATTTTTTTTGCTTTCTCTGGTTTCGTGACATCACGGTCCCACACCATTGTCAACCTATGTAGTCAATATAAACGAGAGAATTGCACAAGGTGCGGCCGACAGCTGGGACCAAGCAGCTCTAGCAGTATTTGTGTTTTTGAGGCATGAGCACTACAGAGTTTTTCTTGGTGATGATTTCGTTGTTGTTCAGAGGAGAGCAGGGTATTAACTGGGCGGGCTGTGGCCCGTCTAGCCCAGGCCAGATATCCAACCCAGATACTAATTTTTTCAAGATGAAAATGGCTAGCCCAGCTATACGTCTTTTTGAGGAATACCCAGGCAAGGTCAACTTGTTATTCTCCGCCCCGCTGGGCCACAAATCTTTCCTAGGAGGGATGCATTAGGCTTAACAGGAAAATGAGCTTTAAAAAATAATAAATGGGTTGTAATTATAAAAACTGGGCAGTAACTATAAAAAATGCACCAAACACGAAATTAGTTTATAAAATATTATTTATGGATTTTGAAAATCTTAAATTTTCATTGATGCGCGCGCAATGTTTCGTTGGATTTTTACGTTATACAAATTTATATTTAATCTGACTAGAAATTTCGGGATAAAAATATTTCGGAGCCCATCAAAATGTGGGAAATTTTATTGTATTCTGTCTTCAACGGTTGGTTGAAATTATTAATCATTGTCCTAGCTAGAAAATGGGCTGTACTTTTAACAAACTGTAAATGGGTTGTTGTAAATTCCATTTGAATTCCAAAATGGGCTGTACATTCTTACAAAATGCAAATGGGCTATAAGTTCTCTGCCACACACTTGTGGGCCTACTAAGTGACGCGTCCCCTAAAAAAAAGTTGACGCGTATGCAAGGCTTTGCCAACTTATTATAGTCAACACATGGTTCTAGCAGTAGTGGCCGTTGGATGTCTATCCAACGGATGTCGTGCTTCTTCAATCTCGGATATTCTTAGCTTCGGCCGCCCAAAAAATGATTCCTCCCCCTGGCATCTGGGGCGCACCATTTCGGAGGCTGACCTGTGGGCCTACTTAGTTGGAGTGTACCAAGGGCTTTGTCAACTTAGTCAATAATAAACGTTTCTAGCTTTAGTGACCGTACAATGTCCATTTAACGGCCGTAGTGCTTCTTCAACCTCTGGTCTTCTTGGTCCAGCCGCCCAAAGCAGCGCCGGTCGTGCCGCCTGCTCCTGCCTCCCGTGGCCGGCTGTGCTGCCGCGGAGGCCTCACCGCCCCCATACTACTCCCACTGCTGGCCATGCCATCCCTCCACTCACCCACATCCCCTGTTATTCTGCGGCGACGGCAGCCTCACACCGCAGCTGAACCAGTGAACCCTCGTACTCCTCTCCGCGCGGGCTTCCACTGCTGCGTCTTCCCCGGCTCCGCGTCGTCCCCTTCCTAGGCCTCGCTGTCTTCCAGACCACCGCCCTGGTGCTCTCGGCGCGGCGTGGTCAACGACCGACTTCCATCGGAAGAGTACTGTACGTGGAGAGGCTGACAGCTGGGTCCAGGCGGCCGCAAGGAAGTGCCTCCTTATTACGCGCAAAATAATTATTCCTCCACCTTACAGCAGGGACCCACCGGACGGGCCACCTTATTTCACGAAAAAAACTTTTCCCCCCTGACTGCTCGGACCCACCGGACGGGCCAGCGTATTTCGTGAAAAAAACGTTCCCCTCGCTGTCAGCTCAGACCCACCGGAAGTGCCTCCTTATTACGCATAAAAAAAATGAATACTCCCCCTGCTAGCTGGGACCCACCATGGTGGGAGGCTGACTTGTGGGCCTACTAAGTTGACTGGGATGGGGGCCTTTGTCAACTTTAGTCAATATGAATGATTGTAGCTCCAGTGACCGTACGATGTCCATTTAACAGCCGTAGTGCTTCTTCAACCTCTGGTCTTCTTGCTCCAGCCGCCCAAAGCAGCGTCGGTCATGCCGCATGCTCCTGCCTCCCGTGGCCGGCTATGCTGCCGCGGAGGCCTCACCGCCCCCTACTATTCCCACCGCTGGCCAGGCCCTGTGGCAACGGCAGCCTTACACCGTAGCCGAACCAGTGAACCCTCGTACTCCTCTCCGCGCGAGCTTCCACTGCCGCGTCTTCCCCGGCTCCCTGTCGTCCCCTTCCTAGGCCTCGCCGTCGTCCACCACCGTGGTGCTCTCGGCGCGGCATGGTCAACGTGGTCAAGGAACGACTTCCATCAGACGTGGACTGTACGTGGAGAGGCTGACAGCTGGGTCCACGGCCGCAGCAAGGAAGTGCCTCCTTATTATGTGCAAAATAATTATTCCTCCACCTGACAGCGGGGACCCACCGGACGGGCCACCGTATTTTGTGAAAAAAACGTTTCCCCCCTGACTGCTGGGACCCACCAGCTACACCTTCGCACGCAAGGAAGTGCGTCCGGGCAAAAAAAAAACAAAACAATTCGCCCCCTAACTGCTGGGACCCACCAGCTACATCTTCGCACGCAAGGAAGTGCTTGACAGTCGGGACCCACCTGGTCGAAGCGTACGTAGCGTTGTCATTCTGGTCGCGAACGTGTACGTACATATATACTGGTCGATGTAGAGGCACGCATGTGTCGTAGTAGAGGCGCGCACGTAGCATGTACACGTACGTACAACGGCCAGGGTGCAAGAAAGAAAATACGGCCACGTATGTGTACATACGGGCGGGGTCTCGAACGCCTACTCGCGCATACGTATGACCAGGGCTCGTGTACATGGCTGGGTCGGAACGGAGAAACAACGTCGTCGTCGTGCTCATGGGGAGGCAACGGAATGCGCCATGTCCATGGGGAGGCAACGAAATGCGTCGTGTTCATCGGGAGGGCTTGGACGGAACAGGCGATGGAAACGAGGCCTGGCGTACCGCAGAACGGAGGAAACAACCTCGTGTTCGACTGACCACGTTCGAAACGGGATCCTGTTCATCGGGAGGGGTCTAGCGTACCGCAAAATGGAGGAAACGGACCTCCTACCGTCGAAACGGGGGTCTTGTTGATCGGGAGGGGTGTGGCATACCGCAAAACGGATGAAACAGACTTGTGTTGGAGCACTACGGTCGAAACGGGGGTCCTGTTCATCGGGAGGGGTGTGCGTACCGCAAAACGGGACTCCACGGGATACTGTTCATCTCCACCGTCGACCCCCTCCAGCCTCCACGAGCTACTGTTCATCCACTGTCGACCTCCTCCAGCCTCCACCTGCGACTGTTCATCCACGGGCTCCTGTTCATCCAGCCTCCACCGGGCGCTACTCCACCGGCTACTGTTCAACCACCCCTCTCCACGGGCTCCTGTTCAACCACCCCTCCACGGGCTACTGTTCATCCTGCCCTCCACGGGGTGGTCCTGTTCATCCAGCCCTGCACGGGGTCCTGTTCATCCAGCCCCAACTGGCTTGATCGATCGGGGTCCTGTTCATCCAGAGGCAACACCACGGGGTCCTGTTCATCCACCCCCACCGGGAACTGTGCACCCAAACCCCCCGCAATGCTCACTGTTCATCCAGAGGCAGCATCGATCGGCTTCAGTTAGCAGCAGTAGCGAAGGAATCGCTCGATCAGGTTCAGTTAACAGCCATCGATCGATCACTCGGGGTTCAGTAACGCGTAGCTAGCCTACAGTGCAATCACTCGGGTTCAGTTAGAGCCCAACGCCTCGCTCGGGTTCAGTTAGAGCCAATGCCTCGCACACATGCGCGTACGTGTACGAGAGAAATGCGCATTGCTCGGCCCCCGACCTCCCACCGTAACCGGGAACTCCCCGAAATTTTCCTCCCCCTCGCTTCTACCACGGTTTTTTCCGTCATGGACGGCCCAAAGAATGTCATGCAGCTGCGTCTCCAGCCCGCCCAAGATGAAAAGCCCATTTTCTGTCATGATTTTTTATCATAGAAGTAGGAGCCCACCACATCTATGATGATATCGGGTTTTGTCACAATTATCGTCATAGAAGTGTCATATGTATGATAGAAATTTTTTTCGTTCGGCCCAAAATGTCACGGATGTGTCTTTTTTGTAGTGATGGCATGGACCGACTTTGTGTCGACTACCGCCCATTGAATAAGAAGACCACAAAGAACAAGTACCCACTTCCCAACATCAATGAGCTTTCTGAGCAACTTAAAGGTCCTCAAGTTTTCTCCAAGCTTGACCTTCGTATGGGCTATCATCAGATTCGCATTCGTGAACAAGATATCCCCAAGACAACATTCAGAACAAGCTATGGTTCTTATGAATATACTGTCATGTCTTTCGGCCTTGTCAATGCTCCTCCAACGTTCTCTCGCATGATGAACTTCATCTTCAACCCTTACACAAATGATTTCATCTTGGTGTATCTCGATGATATTTTCGTCTTTTCCAAGAACAAGGAGGATCATGCCAAGCATTTGAGATTGGTACTCGTCAAACTCAGAGAACATCAGTTCCATGCGAAGTTTTCAAAGTGCGAGTTTTGGCTCGATGAGGTTCTCTACCTTGGGAATATCATCTCCGCCAAGGGCATAACTGTCAATCACGAGAAGGTGTCTACAATTGTGAATTGGGAACCGCCTTAGAATGTGAAGCAGCTCCGTAGCTTTCTTGGGCTTGCAAGCTATTGTCGAAGATTCGTTGAGAATTTCTCTAAGATCGCAAAGCCTCTTTCCAACCTCCTCCAAAAGCATGTGAAGTATGTCTGGACGCCTGAATGTGACGTGGCTTTCAACACCCTGAAAGAGAAGTTAGTCACAGCTCCAGTTTTGACTCCTCCTGATGAATCCAAACCATTCAAAGTTTTCTGTGATGCTTCCCTGCAAGGTCTCGGTGCTGTGTTAATGCAAGAGAAGAAAGTAGTGGCCTATACCTCTCGTCAATTGAAGCCCAACAAAAGAACTACCCCACTCATGACCTCGAGTTGGCGGCAGTTGTCCATGCTCTATTAATGTGGAGACATCTCTTGTTGGGAAGGAAAGTGGACATCTTCACTGATCATAAGAGCCTCAAGTACATCTTCACTCAGCCCAACCTCAACCTTAGGCAGACTCGTTGGGTTGAAATGATTCAAGAGTACAATCCGAGTATTGAATATACTCCAGGCAAGGCCAATGTCATTGCAGATGCTTTGAGCAGGAAGGCTTACTACAACAACCTAATTCTCAAGCCCTTCCAACCGGACCTTTCTGAAGCTTTCCGCAAATTGAATCTCCAAGTTGTTCCTCAAGGCTTTCTTGCCAACCTACAAGTCTCTCCTACTTTGGAAGATCAGATTCGTGAGGCACAACTTCTTGATGCCATGGTGAAGAAGGTGAAAAATGGGATTGCCAAGAACCAACCCAAGTACAAGTGCTATCGCCTTGATGACAAATATACTCTATTCTCCGAGGATCGAATTGTGGTTCCTAAAGGTGATCTTCAGAAAGTCATTATGAACGAGGCTCACAATTCCCTCCTATCCATTCATCCTAGAAGTACAAAGATGTACCATGACCTCAAGCAGTCGTATTGGTGGACTCGAATGACGCGAGAAATTGCTCAGTTCGTGAATGAATGTGATGTCTGCAGAAGAGTGAAAGCAGAACACCAACGACCAGCTGGTCTCCTCCAACCTCTTGCTATTCCAGAATGGAAGTTTCACCATATTGAGATGGACTTCGTGACTGGATTTCCCAAGTCCAAGCGTGGCAATGATGCTATCTTTGTTGTCATCGACAAGCTTACAAAAGTGGCTCATTTTCTTCCTATCAAAGAATCTATCACAACAGCTTAGTTGGCAGAGCTATACACCTCCAGGATTGTCTCCTTGCACGACATTCCGCAGTTGATATCTTCAGATCATGGAAGCATCTTTACTTCTAAGTTCTGGGATTCTTTCCATAAGGCCGTGGGCACCAACATTCGCTTCAGCACAGCCTTCCATCCTCAAACTAGTGGACAAGTCGAGCGAGTCAATCAAATCCTTGAAGATATGCTCAGGGCTTGTGTCATTTCTTTCGGTATGAAGTGGGAAGATTGTATTCCATATGCCGAGTTCTCCTACAACAACAGCTTCCAAGCGAGTTCGAACAAGGCCCCATTCGAGATTCTCTATGGCAGAAAGTGCCGTACCCCTCTTAATTGGTCAGAGACTGGTGAACGCCAACTTCTTGGCAATGACTTAATCACAGAGGTTGAAGAAATGTGCAAAGTCATCCGTGAAAATCTCAAAGCCGCGCAATCACGCTAGAAGAGTTACTATGATAGCAAGCATCGTGACTTGGCTTTCGAGATCGGAGACCATGTCTACCTCCGTGTCTCTCCAATGAAAGGCACTCGTCGCTTCGGTATCAAAGGGAAGCTTGCCCCTAGATATGTGGGTCCTTTCAAGATCATTGGCAAAAGAGGTGATCTCGCCTATCAACTTGAGCTTCCGTCCAACTTTGCAAATGTGCACGACGTGTTTCACGTGTCACAGCTTCGCAAGTGCTTCAAGATGCTTGAGCACACCATCAACTTCAAAGAGATTGATCTCCAAGAAGACCTGTCTTATCATGAGCACCCCGTTGCTATTCTTGAAGAAACTGACCGCAAGACTCACAACAAGTCTATCAAATTCCTGAAAGTGAACTTGTTGGGGATATAGCTATCAGTTATGACCCGCCCAGGAGGGGCCGGGTCAGTCCCAATGATGGATCACAAAGGAAGCCCAATAAACATTCAAGGTGATAGTTTATTAAGGCCTATAGAAGGCCTAAGCCCAGAGGCGGCTTAAGGCCCACTATTTTAAACCGTCGTATGTAAAGAAAGACTCGTAAGGAAAGGCATGTAAAAGAAGTCATCGAGCCGGACACACTTTATGAGCCGGCCGGGACTCTGTAGGCCGCCAGGTGTCGACACGTGTATATAAGGGGACGACCTGGTGGCAGCTTAGGGCAAGAAACAGGAGATCGAGAACCAAGCCGGCGGATTATCGAAACCCCAGCAATTCCAACACAACTAGACATAGGCTTTTACCTTCATCATAAGGGGCCAGACTAGTATAAAACCTCTCGTGTCCTTTGTCCCGATTAACCCCTTTAAGCTTCCTAGTTGCGATGGCCCTACGACTAAGTCCTTTTGCTAGGACATCTGCCGTGACTATTCCACGACAGTTGGCGCCCATCGTGGGGCCAGCGCATGGTGGATTTGAGTTCTTGAAGGGCAACTTCGAAGGGCTCAAGGGATACGTTGTGGGCCGGATGACCAAGAGTCATCGCGGCAAGGTCTACATCGACAACGAATGCTGGGGCCCCGAGGCCGGCTCAATTGAGTACGGGTAATGGGTCCCCTTCGACGGGATTCATGTCTTCATCGGCCAGATCGGCGAATCAGGCCCTGAGCCGGACATCTGCACCAACATCATTGAGATGGCTCAGCGTGCGAGACCCGTCGTAAACCATGCTTTTGTGGGTTGCATCCATGGAGGTGAATACTCAGAAGGATTAGTGGATGGCGGTGAGACGGCCATCTATTCGGACGCTACGTCATCAACAAGCGAGACGGACCCGTTGTATCAACTGCAGGAGGGCATGCTTGGGGGCTGTTCCGATGGTAGCAGTATTCCGGACCCCTTTGAGCCACCAAATCGAGCTGGAGTTTTCATGGCAGGCACCCAGCCCGGGCAGAACTCCATGGCTGCGGTAGCGACGACCACCGGGTCAGCAGCGGCCGGGTCAAGAGACCCCGCGCGCTCCCCGGCTCAGATACTAATGGACCTCACAGATAAGCTGACGACCCTGTTGACTGCCGTGGTGGAATCGGCGGATAAAGTTCAGCATGATGCGGAGGTGGCACGGGTGCGCGAAGAGATGGCACAGGTCAAGGAAAACTTAGCGGCTGAAGAGGTCAGGATGGCCATGGAGCGGGCGGTTTTGGACGCTCGTGCTTAGTAGCTTCAAGCAGAAACTTTCTGGGTCTCGGTGGATCTGAACGCGTCAAACGAGGTCATGAGGAGAAGGCACCAGAAAACTCAATCACGTATACCTCTGACACTCGATCCTAGGAACCTTTTCCATACACCTGGGGCCGATCCAAGTAACCAGCCGGAGGCAAATCGGATCACGACACCCGGAGCACCGGTTCAGCCGCGGGCCATGGAACCGCCTCGCATGCATACCTCTCCACCTCATTATGCGCCAACCCCGCCAGGTCACTTCTCCAATCCTTTGGAAAACCTCATTGCTGCGTCGGCTCGTTTGGCAGCTCTCCTGATGGAAGGTGACTCTCCGACAGCAGTCGAGACACGAAGGGTGAGGGAGCTTCTTCAGACAGCTCTGGCACAGCAGGATACGTACTCTTACAGTCGAGACAGAATCCATTCAACCCCTCGCCCGAGCCGGAGCCCAAGCTATAGCAGGCATATGGACTCAGCTGAGATGTCAAGCAACGCTCAATGCCGCAACCAGCCACGCAGGCATGAGCCGGTGCAGGCGGGAGCCCTTAACTTAGCAGATCAGGAGAGGATTAGACAAGAGGCTGAGCGGGCGATTCAACTGGCAGCTGAGCAGGCGGCTCATCAGACTTTCCCGGCTTATCCAGCAACCTCTGTTGAGGCAGGAGTAGCCACAAGGACCGGAGGCGTTCATTGCTTGGTGCCGGCTATACGTAATGAACGCTTACCTAAGGACTTCAAGGGAACTCATAAAGTGCCTAACTACACGGCCGATTTGCAGCCTGGGGCATGGATTGAGAGTTACGAGATGGCAATGGAGCTTTTGGAGGTCAGCGATGGCTATGTACTTCACCATGATGTTGGATGGAACGGCTCGCACTTGGTTGAAAGGGTTGCCACCCAATTCCATTGGCTCATGGGTGGAGTTGAAGGCCCGGTTCATTCAAAACTTCAAGGACACAAGTAAGCAACCTATGTCAATCGTGGACCTGACTAACTGTAAGCAAGAGGAAGGGGAGTCCACAACTCATTGGGTGCGCCGGGTCAAGGAGAGAATACATTCATCTGATAAGATGGATGCTGGATCGGCAGTCTTGATGTTGGAGAAAAATTGCCATTTTGAACCTCTGAAACAGAAGCTGGGGCGACTCAAGCGTGACTGCAATGATGTGGGCTAGTTGATGGCGGCTCTGGTTAAGTATGCTGATTCTGATAATACCAAGGATCCCTTGTCTGATGAGGAGAAAACAGGGAAGGGAAAGAAGAACGGCAACGGCAAGGGTCACCAGCATAACCCGGCAAATCAAGGAGGTAATAAACGTAAGGCTGACGAATTTGTGGCTAACACCAATACATAGGGTAACAATCAACAGCGCAAGGGTAGGCAACCCCCTTGGTCAGGCAGGTCAGGTCCCACCCTCGAGCAACTATTGAATGAACCTTGCCCAAGACACGGCACCCGGGAGAAGCCATCAACCCATCCGTGGAAGGACTGTACGATCATGAAGGCATTTAAAAATTCAAACACGTTTGACGGAGGTCACGGGCTTGGCGGCGGTTCAGGCGGAGCCGGCTTTCATGGCCCGGGTGCCGGTTCAGGTGGAAGCGGTTTTCACGGTCAAGGCCATACAGGTAACCAGGGAAGTTACAATCAACAACCCGGCCAAGGCAATCAGCAGCAACAGTCCGGATATCAGAGCAACCCAATACAGTTGAATAGTGGGCAATACCATGTATTTACCACTAGTTTGTGCAAGAGGGACCAAAAGCTTCATAAGAGGGCTGTCAATGCTGTTGAGCCGGCGATACCACGTTATTTGAGGTGGTCTGAACAACCTATTGTGTGGAGCAGAGAAGATCATCCTCCTCGGTTTGACTACCCGGGTCACTTAGCCTTGGTAGTGGCACCTCAGGTTGGTGGATATAAATTCACTAAAGTGCTTATGGATGGAGGTAGTAGCATCAACATCCTCTACTATGAGACGTTCCGTCGGATGGGGTTGACTGATAAGAGTCTTAAGCAATCCAACACTATTTTTCACGGTGTTGTACCTGCAAAATCGGCATACCCAGTTGGTAAGATTGAGCTGGAAGTAGCCTTTGGGGATGAATATGATTCCAGGGCGAAGAAGTTAACTTTTGAGGTGGTTAAGATCAAAATCCCATATCATGCTCTGTTTGGACGGCCGGCTTACGCCAAGTTCATGGATCGGCCGTGTTATGTATATCTACAGCTCAAGATGCCGGGTTATAAGGGCACCATTACAGTGCATGGAAGCCAGAAAATAGCCCTGGAGTGTGAAGAAGGAGATGCTGCGTATGCTGAGTCTGTTTGTGCAACAGAGGAGTTAAAGTTTTATAAAGATAATGTTGACCCGGCAGACATGAGGTCGTTAAAGAAGCCAACAATGGAGCATGAGCCGATGTTGAAATTCAAATCAGCTGATGACACCAAGACGGTTGACTTTGTGCCCGTTGACTCATCCAAACAGTTCATTATCAGTGCCAACTTGGATCCAAAATAGGAAAGCGTGCTCATCGAGTTCATCCGCAAGAATCGGGACATCTTTGCATGGAAACCTTCTGATATGCCGGGTGTCCCGAGAGAACTCGCTGAGCACACTCTCAATATTGATCTGAAGTTTAAGCCGGTCAGACAGTTTCTCCGGCGGTTTAACGAGGAAAGGTGCAAGGCCATTGGAGAGGAGGTGGCCCGGCTCTTGGCAGCCGGGTTCATTGTGGAAGTTTTTCACCCAGAGTGTTTGGCCAACCCGGTGCTTGTACTCAAGAAGAATGGCACCTGGTGTATGTGTGTGGATTACACTAATTTAAACAAAGCTTGTCCAGCTAACCCTTTTGCCCTCCCTTGTATTGATCAGATCATTGATGCTACGGCGGGTTGCGCGCGAGGTATTGAAGCTAACCCGGAGAAAATTAAGGTAATCACCTCCCTGGCCAAACCGGTATGCATCAATGACGTTCAACGGCTGGCGGGTCGTGTCACTGCTTTGAGCCGGCTCATAAGCCGGTTAGGGGAGAAGGCAATGCCTTTGTATCAGATGATGAAAAAGACAGATGATTTTGTTTGGAGTGATGCTGCAAACTCTGCTTTTGAGGATCTGAAGAAACAACTTGCTGAGCCGCCAGTTCTTGATGCTCCGGTCGAGAAAGAGCCGCTATTGTTATATGTAGCCGCTAACTCCCGAGCTGTTAGTGTGGCGATTGTGGTGGAACGCAAGGAGGCTGGCAAGGAACATCCGGTCCAACGGCCGGTTTACTACGCCAGTGAAGTGTTGATTGAGTCTAAAGAAAGATATCCACATTGTCAGAAACTCGTATATGGGGTATTCATGGTGAGCCGGAAGCTCAAGCATTACTTTCAAGGTCACCCAATCACTGTGGTTAGCTCTGCTCCATTGGGAGACATCATTCAAAATAGAGAAGCCACTGGACGAGTCGCCAAGTGGGCCATTGAGCTTGGGTCTCATGGGTTGAAGTATGTACCACGTACTGCGATCAAATCTCAAGCGCTGGTTGACTTTATTAATGATTGGACAGAACTGCAGATGCCAGAAGAGAAACCAGATAACACGTATTGGACGATTCACTTTGATGGGTCCAGACAATTGGAAGGCTCGGGGGCTGGAGTTGTGTTAACTTCCCCTCGAGGTGACAAGTTTTGTTATGTGCTGCGACTGATGTTTCCCTGTACTAACAACACAACAGAGTATGAAGCCTTGCTCCATGGTCTTCGAATGGCCAAAGAGATGAGCCTGAGCCAGGTCCAGTGTCTTGGCGATTCAGATCTGGTGGCTCAACAGGTGTCAGGCAAGTGGGATTCAAAGGACCCTCTCATGGCGGCTTATCGCCGTGAAGTCAATGCTGTTGCAGGACATTTTAAAGGTTATCAGGTGGAACACATTGACCATAGGAAGAACGAAGCGGCGGATGCTCTAAGCCGGTTGGGGTCTCAGCGTAAGCCAGTGCCTCTTAACACCTTTTTGGATGTTTTGCATAACCCATCTGTTAAGTTACCTACAGAGGAAGATTTGGCCGTTCCTGACCCGAAGGCATAGTTGGTGGCGGCTCTTCATGTCATCCTAGATTGGACAGTACCGTTCTTGGCTTACATGACCCGGGGCGAGTTACCAGAGGATGAGACCCTGGCCCAGAAGATAACCCGGCGGTCCAAGTCAATGACGATTTCTGACGGAGAGTTATACCATCGCATCGTCTCTGGAGCGTTTCAGCAATGTGTTTCTCCTGAAGAAGGCCAAGAGATACTTCATGAAATCCATTAAGGGGATTGTGGTCATCACGCCGGGTCAAAGTCTCTTGTGGCCAAAGCTTTTCATCATGGTTTTTATTGGTTGACGGCTCACGCTGATGCAGAGGATCTAGTCAGTAGGTGTGATGGATGTCAAAAATTTGCACGGCGAGCACATGTACCGGCTCAGGAGTTGCGGATGATTCCAATCACCTGGCCGTTTGCGGTCTGGGGGCTTGACATGGTTGGACCTTTCAAAAGGTCCAAGGATAAAAAGACACATCTTTTAGTAGCAGTTGACAAATTCGCAAAGTGGGTTGAGGCGGAGCCAGTTAGTAAGTGTGACGCAGCCACAACGGTTCAGTTCAAGAAAAAGGTGATCTTTCGCTTTGGTTTTCCACACAGTATTATCACTGACAATGGTACTAATTTATCCCAAGGGGCTATGGAGGAGTTCTGTCAACGTGAGCATATCCGGCTTGACGTTTCTTCTGTAGCTCACCCTCAATCCAATGGGCAGGCTGAGAGAGCAAATCAGGAAATCTTAAAAGGTCTCAAACCCCGGCTCATGGTTCCCTTACAACGGACGCCGGGTTGTTGGGTAGAGGAGTTACCCTCGGTGTTGTGGAGTATTAACACCACCCCTAACAGATCTACGAGTTACACACCCTTCTTCATGGTTTATGGAGCGGAAGCAGTGCTGCCTAGTGACATCCTTCATGACTCGCCTCGTGTGGCGGCTTATGTTGAAGCTAATAACGAACAAGCCAGGCAAGACCCGCGCCGCTATCACAGCCGCCGGGTTAAGTCCAGGACTTCTCAAGAAGGTGACCTGGTGCTCCGGCTCATCAGGATCTGTCAGATGCACACAAGCTATCCCCGCCTTGGGAAGGACCCTTTGCGGTCAGCAAGAACTTAAACACCGGGTCATATTACCTCATTGACGTTTGAGAGCACAAAGACTCACGTAAGTCGGAGGAAGAGACCCGTCGGCTGTGGAACATTGCTCAACTTCGGCCATACTACACCTGAGCCACCGGCTCTCATCATGTACATACTTTGACATTGTATATATCATGATAAGTAATAAAGCAGGACCTCTGTCCTTTTCCTTTCAAAGATTTTAAATCTTTACTCTTTTTTACTATTTAAAATGACTATTAAGGAGCTGATCATATCTGAATCAAGTCTAACCTTTTTGGTCCAGCTTATGATCGTATTTGAATCTAGCTGAAAATCTCAAGGTCACTTGGGGGCTTCCTGTTCAAACATAGGTTGTATTCGAACCAAAGAGAACATAGCTGTCGTAACCCTCTTGATCGGCTCAAAGCCAAACTCACTAGGGGGCTTCTTGATCGTATTCGAATCATAGCTTAACCCCTCTTGGGTCCGACTTGGATCGTATTTGAATCAGGGTCGTTAAAAACCTCTCAAGGTCATTTGGGGGCTTCCTGTTCAAACATAGGTCGTATTCGAACCAATAGATGTCGGTACCCTTTTGATCGGCGCAACGCCAAAGCCACTGGGGGCTATTTGATCATATTCGAATCTTAGCTTAACCCCTTTGGTCCGGTTTACTGATCGTATTCGAATCAGAAACCCCCAACCATTCATTACAAGGTTATTTATATTGTTTACCACCCGGTGTTTGTTTTATTGGTCTTTTATTGTCTCAATTTTAAACAATCAGCATGGTCTTTTCGCCGGCTTGACTATTTGACAATAAGCCGCCAAGGCATAAGAATCATCAGGTATTTAGAAGCATTGACTTCTCAAAAAAGGACTGGATCGTCAGCCTCACCACCTGGGTCATATAAACCGGTGGTCCAGAGGTCGAAGATACAGGTATGACTGTTGTTTATGAATAGTTTCTTTATGTGTTACTCCAAGATTATTTCAAACCTGTTTTATCTTTACGTTTAGTTCTGCTTATCTACTATGATAAAACTTTTGGTCATGAACCGGGTTTTCTGACCCATTTGGTGTTAAACTGCCAAGCAAGTATTTCCTTTTTGTTACAGGAACAGAATGGAAATATTACAAGGATAACCATGACTGTGATGCACATATTGAAATAAGGAAGCACAGAGTCACACATGGTGTTTTATGCACGATGGCATAGGCAAGATATGAAGTGTTTCAAAGCTAATTCTATTACAGGACTTCTTAAAGCCCACAAGGATGGTTCTCACTCTTCCCTCGCCGGTTCACCTCCTTCTATCAATTGAAAGCTAGGATTGGACCAATCAAAGCCGTTCACAACAACAAACTCTGATTCATCGTCAATCAATCCAGCCGGATCAACCTCTGGAGCGAAAGTGTGCTGACGAACTGGCGGGATAAGGTCTATTACTTTGTAGGAAGGAGTCGCCATCTTCTTATTTTCCAAATCAAAACCCGGCTGGTATTTATCGATATTTGTTTCATCTCCGAGAATGGTGGCCTGAGGTCGCACCTCCCTCACGCAAGCAACGAAGTCATCCTGTTCAAATAGAGACCCGTCTTCTTTCACCGTGGGGTACCCTATGGCTACATCTGCCGGGTCTAGATCTGGCAGCCAAGCCTTGGAGCGGCTCAGGGCAGTCAAAGCTCTGGCTCTGGCACAGGATCGCTTGACTTCTTGGAACCTGGCGGGTAAGATTGACAGCTTTTTCAAGACATCACTGAGCCGGTTGGGTCCTTGATTGGCAGGAGAGATAGCGGCAAGTGCCCGTTGTGCGCCAATGTACTGTGATGCCCCGAGACCGATGTGCCAGGTGTCCTCCAATTATTCGCCATTGTTGCCTCGTCTTTTGCTTGCGTGTCATGCATTCCATATCTTTGCATCATGTGCATTGCATCATGTCATAAATCTTTTGCTTCTAAACTAAATAATTTGTGTGGATCTTCGATCCATTTAAATCGAGGGAAGAGTGACTTCTCTTTATAACTTTATCCTCCTAATATTTAGGGAGCTATTATAAATATTCCATTAATTTGGAATCATCGTAACACACGTGAAAAATAATTCCCATGTCTACTCCTCTTCGATTTTGACCTTCAAACCTTGCCAATATCTCTCATCTCTTTTCTCGAGGCTCCTCCAAAAACCTCAACGTTTTTGGACACCTCTAATTCCTAGCCCTTGTTCAAACCATTTGAATGAAATTCAAATGATTTTGAATTAAATCCTTGCGATCATGCCTCTCCTATTTTTTTGGAATCAGAGCATTTTTGCGAGTCCGAGAATATTATTTGCTTGCGCTAATTCTTTTCCTATCCCTCTCTTTCTTTTCGTCCCGCCATTTCTTTTCTGTTAAGGGAGATATGAGAGAGAGTGAGAGAAGAGAGATAGCCCAGGCCAGCCCAGACTCCAGCGCAGGCCCATTTGCCTCTCCAAGGCCCAGCCATCCCACCTAATCCTAACCCTAGGCCGATCCCGACTCCCTCGTTCTCTCCCTCTTTCTATCCCCTCGCGCCGCTAGGGAGCCCGATCCTGCTCGACCCCCATCTCCCTCTCGACCCTTCGTCCCAATCCCATGCAGCGTAGCCCTGAGCTGCCGAAGCTCCTCCTCCCCTCGCGTCCCCGCAGCGGCGCTGCTTCCCTGGAGGCCGCCCTCCCCAGCAACTCCTCTGTCTCCCCTCCGTCGCCTCCCCGCCATGGTGCGGCGCCTCCGCCTTGATGCTTCGTCCATGACCTCCGCCGTACCTCTCCTGCACCTCCGAGTCGCCGGAGTTCTCAGCCTTCCCCCTCGCTTGCGTCCATAGCCGCGAGGTAGTGCCCCCTCGCGCGCCCATGGTCCTCCCTTCTTCGTCATGAGCGGCAACAGGGGCGTCGCCGAGCCCTCGTGCCCGCGACCCTACGGCGGCGTTGACCATCAGCTCCGGCCGCTGAGCTCCCTGCTGCGTGCGTCCCGTCTCCGACCGGCGAGTCCAGACCGCCGAGCTCTTCGTCTTGCTGCTGCTCCGCCATCGACCTCCAGTTGCTGCAGGCGCCGTCCCGAAGCTCTCTACATTGAAAAGGTACAGGAGTGTAGCGAGGACGCCCGCTTCGACCGCGCCTAGGGCTGCATCCTCGCGGCCTGCTGTTAGCCTCGCAAAGACCAAGCGATGCCAGCTCCTGTTGACCTCCTCAAGATCATGACCGCAACTGATACCATGTTCTGCTATGTTTGGACACGCCAAGACCCGAGGCCTTTTTTTGCTGCTTCGCTTTGGAGGCGCCAAGATCCTCTCCGACAAGTGTACGACTACATGGTGACTCGTGTGTACCACTACCGTCGCCCCGAAGACATTGGAGTCACCAAGTACCCCTTCGTTTTGTCTAAGACCGTCAAGACCCTTGACGACAAGTGCACGACTACGCGGATTGTGCTAAGTACCACGATGTCGAGACCCCTCAAGTTCGACTACACGAAAACGCCAAGTACCCCTACGCGCGAAGATGCCAAGACCGTTTCGGGATTCACCAAGTACCGCTACCGATGGCTCGAACGCCTTTGAAATGTATACTACTACTGCCGCTCGAACATCGACAGAACGTGTACCACAACCATCACCGAAGAACCATCAACGTCTACCGATGACCCTCAAGTTCATCCACGATTGCTATGTACCACTACCATCGACGCGAACCACTACTTCCACTACGGCATGAGAACAACTACTACCACTACGAACGTGGCGAGAACGTCTACTTCCTCTACTTTGCACCGAACCGATATGCTTCGAAACGCACGCTTCGAAGGTATAACCCCAAGATGACCGTCCGAGAACGTTTGCATGTGTTGTATGAGTTGCACCCCCTGTTTGCACCGTGCTCGAGTTGTCACTTGCTCGGTCCTCCTCTTCTGCCGCTAATTCGTGGGGAACCCGGTTACCGGGATCACCCCACCATCTTGCACGACACGCTCCCGCACACTTCCCCTTTGCATCGATATCTCATTCGAGTTACCGGAAACTGATATGTTGCTGTGGCATCACTTTCGGATTCATTGTCGTGGCACCCCTTTTCGTTTCCGTCATGATGACAAATGCCTCATATCTTATCATGTCAACATTTTTAATAAATAATTGCATAAACTTGCACATGTCAGCCGCATCATGTTAACAACTTTTAAACATTTAAAATTGTTGTTTGCATTAATTACTAAATGCATATGGGGATTTACCGGAATTGCTGCTTGTTGTTCCGGCCTCATTTAAACTTGCCTAAATGTTTAGTTTGTTATGCTACACCTCTTGCCATGTTAACCAACATTTAATTTTGTTGGGTACTTAAACGAGATCGAACTAAATAACTTGTTGTGGTGTTTTGTCAATATGCAACTCGTTGCATATTGATCTCCACTTAATTTGTAGAATTGCTTGTGCACTTTGCCATGCCATGCCTCATTAAACCGGACATGCATCATACTTGTTGTGCATCATGCCATGATTATGTGGTGGTTGTTTACCATGATTGTTTGCTCCTTTCCGGTGTTGCTTCTTCGGGTTGGTTCCGATAACGTCGTGTTGTGAGGATTCGTTCGACTACGTCCGTTTGTCTTCTTCATGGACTCGTTCTTCTTCCTTGCGGGATTTCAGGCAAGATGATCATACCCTCGAAATCACTTCTATCTTTGCTTGCTAGATGCTCGCTCTTTTGCTATGCCTATGCTGAGATACCTACCACTTGCTTATCATGCCTCCCATATTGTTAAACCAAGCCTCTAACCCACCTTATCCTAGCAAACCGTTGTTTGGCTATGTTACCGCTTTGCTCAGCCCCTCTTATAGCGTTGTTAGTTGCAGGTGAAGATTGAAGTTTGTTCCTTGTTGGAACATGGAGATGTTGTTCCTTGTTGGAACATGTTTACTTGTTGGCATATCACAATATATCTTATTTTTAATTAATGCATCTATATACTTGGTAAAGGGTGGATGGCTCGGCCTTTTGCCTAGTGTTTTGTTCCACTCTTGCTGCCCTAGTTTCCGTCATATCGGTGTTATGTTCCCGGATTTTGCGTTCCTTACGCGGTTGGGTAATAATGGGAACACCTTGACAGTTCGCCTTGAATAAAACTCCTCCAGCAATGCCCAACCTTGGTTTTACCATTTGCACTAACAACCTACCACCTTCCCTTGGGTTCTGCAGGCTCAAGGGTCATCTTTATTCTAACCCCCCCGGGCCAGTGCTCCTCTGAGTGTTGGTCCGAACTGAGCTGCCTGCGGGGCCACCTCGGGGAAACTTGAGGGTTGGTTTTACTCGTAGCTAGTCTCATCTGAGTGTGCCCTGAGAACGAGATATGTGCAGCTCCTATCGGGATTTGTCGGCACATTCAGGCGGTGTTGCTGGACTTGTTTTACCATTGTCGAGGATGTCTTGTAGAACGGGGATACCGAGTCTGATCGGAATGTCTCGAGAGGAGGTCTATTCATTCGTTGACCGTGAGAGCTTGTCATGGGCTAAGTTGGGACACCCCTACAGGGATTTGAACTTTCGAAAGCTGTGCCCACGGTTATGGGCATATGGGAATTTGTTAATGTCCGGTTGTAGAAAACCTGAAGTTGACCTTAATTAAAATGCATCAACCGCGTGTGTAACCGTGATGGTCTCTTTCCGGCGGAGTCCGGGAAGTGAACACGGTGTTGGAGTAATGCTTGACGTAGGTTGTTCTAGGATCACTTCTTCATCATAGTTGTTCGATCATGATTTTGCCTTCTCTTCTCGCTCTCATTTGCGTATGTTAGCCACCATATATGCTAGTCGCTTGCTGCAGCTCCACCTCATACGTTTTACCTTTCCCATAAGCTTAAATAGTCTTGATCGCGAGGGTGTGAGATTGCTGAGTCCCCGTGGCTCACAGATACTTCCAAAACTAGTTTGCAGGTGTCGATGAGTCCGAGCAGGTGACGCAACCAAGCTCAGGAGGAGCTCGATGAAGATCTTGTCCTTTGTGTTGTTCCGTTTCCAGTTGATCAGTAGTGGAGCCCAGTCGGGACGATCGGGGATCTGTGTGGCATTTGGGGTAGTCTTCTTTTATTTTGGCTCCATAGTCGGGCCTTGTTTGTAACTGGTTGATGTAATGCTTTATTCATGTATTTGTGTGAAGTGGCGATTGTAAGCCAACTATGTATCTTTTTCCCTTATGTATTACATGGGTTGTGTGAAGATTACCTCACTTGCGACATTGCTTTCAATGCGGTTATGCCTCTAAGTCGTGCTTCGACACGTGGGAGATATAGCCGCATCGAGGGCGTTACATGTACAACTGCTCCACTAAGGTATAGACCGCCTTCAGTTTAGTCACGTTGTCTTGGCTCAGATTCTTGCTTCGCGGGCCTACACATATTTTGTACACAAAGGGTCAGATAGCGGTTTATATTCCGGATCAGTAGAAGGTACAAAAGATCTGTACATATGACGTACCAAAGATGGCGGAAACCATCTGCGACACCCGGTCTTTTAATCCGATCAGCTCCGTAGTAACCTCTTCAAGAGCTGCTTCAGCTTTTTCGGCGCGTTGTGTCAGCAGCGTTTTCTCTTCAGCCCAGGTTTTCTTCTTGGCGGTCAAGCTGGTTCTCAATGTCTCCGTCTTAGCAAGACTTAATTGCAGTTTGGACTCAGCTGACTTGATTTCTGCCTCTTGATCCGCCAGCCGGGACTTCGCATCAGTTAATTGCGAGCTTAGTTCAGATAAGGCATTCTACAAAACATACACAGGTGTGTCAAGGTTTCCATTAAAGTCCAAGAGTCAAGATTCAAGTCTCAAGTACTTTGCACTGCAAAGCCACTTGATACTTGGGGGCTAATGTATGCCAAAACAAATTTTTATGACTCTACTATACTTCAAGTCCCAAGTACTTTACAAAGTAACATCACTTGGCACTTGGGGGCTAATGTATGATATTCAGCAAGTATCTTAAAGTAAGCCGGACTACAATATTTGTTGAGTTCGGCACAAGACAGTTATGAAATTCAAAGTACCGGCTCATTTATGGTCAAGTGAAACCGGCCCTTGGGGACTATCGGTGAAGTTTCTTCTATTTTATTGGACTCTAGAAATATCTAAAGGTAAAGCTTTAGCCTATATCATAAATCTACAGATCATTCAAGGTTTTATCATAATCTGAAGACTTGGGGGCTGGCAGAATATAAGTAAGCCGGAAGAACATACCTCATACTTCAGCTGCAACTGCTTAACCATTTCGATTTCTGAGTCACGGCTGGAGTGCACATGGCTCAGATAGCCGGACAATATGTCATTGGCGTTCAGATGGCCATAATGAGAAATGTCAAAACACACTTTTTGTCTCTCCAAAGCCTCTTGTTTAGCCGTGTGACGAGCCAACACGGTGGGATTCCCCGGTTCAACAAAGTGGCTTCCAGTGATCAGAACATCCTGGGCAGACAGCGATGGCGGGTTGGCTGAGCTGGATGGTCCGATAGCAGAAGGATTAACGATGGTAGCGCCAGCTGACGGCTCAGGAGGATCTGATTGAGTATTGATAGCCGGGTCTTCTGGTGCTTCTGTCTGAGGGGGAGAAGGTGGCATGGCCGGTTCAGGTGCAAGAACTGGCGGGTCTTCTGCCGGCCTAGTCACCTTGGCCTTCTTGGATTTAGCTTGACCACTAAGAAAGATATTATGAAACAGTCAGTATAAAAAAGCAGTTTGAAAGACACAGAGGAAAGATGATTTATTCCTTACCCAGGGGCAGTCTTAAAGGCCGGGAATTGAGTTTGAGATGAGTCACTAGAAGATCAGGACACCTCCTGCAAAGATAAAATAAAGTTAATAATACAAGGGAGAAGATCCATTAATGGAAAGTAAAAGCAAAGGAATAAACCTCATTCTGGCACTTTTGAGGAGATTGTTGAAGAACAACAGGCAGTTCATCGATGTTTCGGGCCTGACGGCGGCTCTCATGTTGCTGCTTTTTCAAAAGAAAATGAGTGTCCAGATAGGCCAAAGGGTGTGAAAACCTTACTTTCCGGGTTATGACTCGAAGTTTCTGTCTTGGCAAATGGGCTGAGTCGGAGGAAATAGTTACCTCTTCTTCCACGGCCTGACTGGCCCCCGTGTTGTCCTGGCAATGATCAGTGTTAATAAGATTGTTAAAAAGCTAGCCAAGGGAGTCAAGGGCTACCTCCGACTCAGAAGTATCATCATCAAGCTTCAACAGATCTTCAGCGGTGCTTTTCTTCTTCTTCTTAGATCTCCAGGTCGTCTTCTTGGCGGTTATGGCGGCGGCTCTAGCTTTCTTGGCGGATTCATGATCGTACTTGGCTTTCCAGGAATCAGATTTGGCCTATACACAAACAAGCAAGATGAAAGGTCATGAAAGTATTTAAAACAGTTGAGGAAAATGCAAAGAGGAAGAGAGCAGATGTTCTTTACCTCTGGCACCGGGTTAAGCTTGCAGAAAGGGTTTAACCCGACTTTACTGCAGTCTGCGTATTTAACGTTCACCAGAAGAGTTGACATTGAAACAATATTTTCTTCCGTTAATTGAACAGAGCTGTGATGAAGAGAGTCATCTGGGCCTCCACCATATTCGTACATCAGTTTGGATCGGCGGCTTAGAGGGATGACCCGCCACGCAACCCAGCAACGGGTTAAGTCAACTCCGGTTAAGCCGTTCCCCAATAAAGCGTTAATCCTTTTTATGGATGGTATCAGCTTCTTGCGTTCGGCGGCAGTGAGCTTGTCAGGGAGTGCAAATTTGGAGTCAAGACGCTCTGCGCGATTTCCCGGCAGTGGATGCTCATTTGCTGGTGAAGTGTCTTGACAATAGAAGCAAGTCCGATTCCAGTCCTTGGGATGACTCGACAAGACTATTAGGGGGAAGACGGCGCCTTGTCGATGCTAAATTGAGATACCTCCAAGTTCCAGGCTAGGGCCATTGGTGCACTCATTCTGGCGGTTCAGATAAAAATACTCTTTAAAGAGTTCCACAGTCGGTTCTTCTTGAAGGTACACCTCGCAGAGAACTTGGAAGTTGCAGATATTGGATATGGAATTAGGCCTGATGTCTTGAGGGTGGAGTTTGAAAAAATGGAGGACATCTCTGAAGAACTTTGAGCCGGGTGGGGAAAAGCCACGGTTCATGTGATCAGAAAAGACGATAACTTCACCATCTTTTGGATTGGGCCGTTCCTCCTCCGGGTCAGGCGCACGGTAGGACATAACATTCTTCCCTGGCAAAAAACCTATGGTAAAGAATTCCTTCAAATTGTCCTCAGTGACTGTTGAGGGAACCCAGTTGCAGACAGTTGGTGCTTTGGACGGCATGATGTTCAAAAGACGAACTGAAAAGAAAGCAACATACCGGCTTAATTCAATGAAAATGGTGAAAGTAAATGATGATGATACAGGGGAGTAATGGCGGCTTAAGTAAGGGATAATGTCATATAAGGAAAAGTAAGCCGGCACAATAAGCCGCCATGACTACAGATATTTGAGAAAGCAAAGTCAGCTAAGTATTGAGACAAACAAGTTTCCCAAATTGCTTGATATTATTTCAGATCAAATGGCTATTCAAAATGGAAAAAATTCTAGACCTAAAAGTTTAGCGCAGATGAGTTTGTAAGTCCTAATGAGGCCTTTATATTGGGAAAAGGGATCTACTAGTGTCAAGAGCAAGCACAAAAGAACTACTGCACAAACATGTATCTCTTTTTGGATCAAGAAGAGGCTGCAGGGAAGAACTATGGAGAAGCTGCGATGAACTACGAAGAACATGCAGAAACCTAGAAAGCCCTAATGTAGATCTAAGGGGCAAGAAGGGAAACGCTTGCCGCCACTGAGCTTACACGGAAGGTCGCTGCCATTTTTCTGGACTGATTCTGGTCGATGCAGCGGCCGAGGTCGACGGAGGTGAGAGGCTCTCTGGCGGCGGTGGAGCTCGAGCAGCAGCGGAGATTCCGAGAGAAGGAAGACGAAGGAGAGAGAAGAATGAGGAAGACCGGGGCGTGCCTATTTATAAGGGAGTAAGCGAACAGGCGGGCGTGAAAATCGAGGAGACCCGAATAATGATTATCCAACTAAACGGACGCCTCGATTCTCGGAAGGAATTAAAGAATAAAGATCCGTTGAGAGATGACATCACAATGGTTTTTTGTGTTTTCAGGAAATGACGTCATGGCGGGTTATAAAAATTTCTGCGAAGAAAGGAAGATGGATTTTTTCTAAGTATTGAAGATTGACAAAGAACAAAGTTCAAAGTCAACCTGGGGCCTAATGTTGGGGATATAGCTATCAGTTATGACCCGCCCAGGAGGAGCCGGGTCAGTCCCAATGACGGGTCACAAGGAAGCCCAATAAACATTCAAGGTGATAGTTTATTAAGGCCTATAGAAGGCCTAAGCCCAGAGGCGGCCTAAGGCCCAATATTTTAAATCACCGTATGTAAAGAAAGACTTGTAAGGAAAGACATGTAAAAGAAGTCACCGAGCCGGACACGCTTTATGAGCCGGCCGGGACTCTGTAGGCCGCCAGGCGTCAGCCCGTGTATATAAGGGGACGACCCGGTGGTGGCTTAGGGCAAGAAACAAGAGATCGAGAACCAAGCTCGCGGATTAGCCTCTTGGTGATCGAAACCCCAGCAATTCCAACACAACTAGACGTAGGCTTTTACCTTCATCGTAAGGGGCCGAACTAGTATAAAACCTCTCGTGTCCTTTGTCCCGATTAACCCCTTTAAGCTTCCTAGTTGCGATGGCCCTACGACTAAGTCCTTTTGCTAGGACATCTGCCGTGACAAGGACAATTCCACGACAGAAGTGGTCACATCATTCCGACCGAGAAGCCACCTGGGAACGCAAGGACCACCTCTGTTCCAAATATCCGGAGTTCTCTCAGTCCTAGATCTCAGGACGAGATCCTTTCGTAGTGGTGGAGCGTTGTAACACCCCGAATGTAACTTGCCATATTTGTATTCCGACTCTTGCCATTTTCGGCTTTAAATTATGAGATTCCCTCGTGGTTGGGTTTTGTCTTCGTTTTGCATTTTTATTCATGTAATGCATCTCATATCATGTCATCATGTGCATCGCTTTTGCATATGTGTTCGTCTCATGCATCCGAGCATGTTCCCCGTTATCCGTTTTGCAATCTGACACTCCTACGTCCTCCGGCGCCCCCTCTTTTCCTCTTTTCGTGTGCGGGTGTTAAACATTCTCGAAATGGACCGAGATTTTCCAAGCGGCCTTGGTACACCACCTGTAGACCGCCTGTCAAGTTTCGTTCCATTTGGAGTCCGTTTAATACTCCAATGGTTAACCAGGGTATCATAAAGGCCTCGTGTGTGTTGCAGCCCAACACCCCTCCAAACTGGCCCAATAACCCATCCAAACCTCTCCTATGTCCTCTGCCATCGGATCACGATCGCATGGTCGAAAACTACACCTCATTTGGACACTCCCACCTCCTTCTAGGTATAAATATGTGATCCCCGTCCATATCTCACAGTCCAACCCTAGCCTTCTTCCACCTCACGCCGCCGGACATGTCCGGTCCGGCCGGACAAAGTCGCGCCACCGCCCTCCGCCACTCGCGCGTCGCCACGTGTCCACCGCACCGTCCCCGCCGCCGCGGCCCGCCGGACCTGAATCGGGCCCGCGGGGCCCGTCCGCCGCCTGCGCCTCCCCGCGGCTCCCCGCGCTGCGCTGCCCGCGCCACCTCGCCGCCCCCTCGTCGCGCCGCCGCGCCTCGCCACCCCGCCTCGCCTCGCCACCCCGCCTCGCCTCGCCACCCCGCCTCGCCGCCGTCGCAGAGCGCCGCCGCCGCATCCGCAAACTCCGGTGAGCCCGCGCCGTCCGGTCCCTCTCCTCCTCCGTCACCCGAGCTCCCTCTCTGCCACACGTGCTCCGGCCACCGCGAGACGAACTTCGGCCGCCATCCCCTCCATCTCCGGCGAGATCCAGGCGATCCTCGGGAACCGCGCTGCCCCAGATCCAGATCTGGAAACCCTAAGGTTGACCCCAAAAATATCCTAAGTCCCTGAGATTTTACATTTCGGAGCCATGTTCGATGTGCCATAACTTTGTGCTCGTTGCACCGTTTTGTGCGTGCAATATGTCAAAATGTTCATCATGATGTGCTCTTCATTTTGTTCCATTGTGACATGCTTGTTTGAGTCCAGATTTGTTAGATGCTGATTCATAGCAGAGTATGAGGATTTGTCATTTTTGCTACATTTGTTGTGTGTTGCATATGGTCATGAGCTCTACATGTGTTTTGATCTATGCCATGCCATATTTACAGGGCTGTATGCCATGTATTTTTGTGATCTTTGTGGTGACTAGCACAAGCATGCAAAGTAGCCTTCGTGATATTGTTGATTTTAGGATCTCAGGATTTTGACCAAGTCTTTGTCTGCTGTTAATTTTGATGCCATGTAACCATGTTGCTACAGTGAGATCCATGCTTTATTTGAGTTGCTTCAGTAAGGATGATTTGGACATATGGTTATGCTCTACCCATCCATGCCCCTGTTTGCAATTATGGAGTGCTCTAGCATGTCTTAATCTTGCTATACTTTTGCTATAAAATGTTCCTGGCAGATTGTTTACATGTTAATTAATTTTGCCATGGTTGTTGTAGTTGATCCATGCATGCTATGAACTCGCTATTGCCTTGGTTAGCTTCTTAAACATGTCTTATTGCTGACGCTATGCTTATATTGTCATGTAATGCCTTGTGTTGAGTGAATTGAGGTCGCAAACATGCCTTCCTAATTCTGTTTATGCCATGGTCATTTTTCTGCCGTCTGAATCTGTTAACAAAACTTGCTATGTTTACATGGGTGCCATCATATCTCCTGATCCTTTTTGGCTTATGGTCAGTAAGGGACTTTTGTTCTATGCTTTGAGTAGATTCATGCCATGCCTTGTTTTGCTATGATACGTTCCTGTAGCATGTTGTTAGCTTGCTCTTAACATGGCTTCCTGATGTTAATTCCTAGCATGTTAGTATTTTCACTAAGTCTGTGATGTTGATATCTTTTGCACTTTTGCTATGCTTGTTTGAACCTCCTCTTGTGTGATTTAGATGTAGCTCAGTGTTCATTTTTTGTCAAGCATCTTGAGTAGATCACTGTCATATGCTTTGTTGCTATGTTGGAGTGCAGTAGATTAGTTTCTTATTGTCTTATAGATGGCATCGTGCTGTTAATTGTAGAATTGTGCCATTATTGTTTTGCTTGCCATTTGCAAACCGTGCATCCGATTCCGGTGATCTTTATATCGATTTCGACTGAAATCATCTCATATTTCCAGCGGCACACTTGGTTTGCCAAGTTGATGCCTTGATCAATCTTTTCCTTCCGGACCACGCATATGCATTGCATATCACACCTCGCATATCATGCCATGTTTTGCATCATGTTGCTTTTCGAAGGTTGAGGTAAATGATTTCCGAAGGTTTCTTGGTTATGTGTTGAAGGATGGATACAGCTGGATGTAGGATTTGCTAGTTTTGGGTGAGATATTATGCTTCCCCTGTATCCCCAACACCTGATTGCATAACTAGAAAGTTTCGGGAGTTTTATAGGTGGGAATTCAAGTAGCTCTAGTATTTGTTCCTGCAGATATTTGGTTTGTGATTGGGTAATCCTTACCACTTATTTGTTCATATCGGTACCTTGTTGCTTTATTCATCTACCTTTATCTAAGTGGCTTCTCATCCTTAATGGAAGTGTGATGATTTACTTTGAAATTCATTCGTTCAAGGCTACATGTTGCAATTTTGATCCATTGATTCAGCTTGAATATATGTCTTTCAAGATGCTAACGGATGTCAACCTCTCAGGATGGCTCCTCCAACGCGTCAGAATCCAGAACCTCCGCCACCACCTCCACCTCCATAGGCATGGCAAGCTATCATGGCCGCCACCAACGCCAACACTCAGATGCTTTTGCAACTCTTGCAAGAGCACAACCAAGGAAATCAAGGACAAGACAACAATCAAACTCAGTTTGCTACCCTCAATCAGTTCCTCGCAAACCAGCCAAAGTCCTTTAGTAACTGTGTCGAGGCCACAGACGCCGACGACTGGCTCATGGATATCTGCAAACATTTTGAGTGTAGCAATGTCAGGCCTGAGGACTTTGTCAAGTTTGCTTCGTTCCAACTCAAAGACCAAGCTGCTGAGTGGTATCAACAATACAAAGATTCCAGAGGAGGTCGTGTGATTACCTGGGATGATTTCTGCCGAGACTTCAAACCTCACCACATTCCACAAAGTGTTGCTGAGAGTAAGCGCGAGGAGTTCCGCAATCTCAAGCAACGCAACATGTCTGTTTACCAATACAACATCCTATTTCAGAGGCTCGCTCGCTTCGCTAAACAAGACGTCCCTGATGAAAAGAGCATGATTTATCAATTCAGAGGTGGCCTCAGAGAAGATCTGCAATTAGCTCTCGTGCTTTTTGAGTCGACCAAGTATGATGAATTCTACAACATGGCACTAAAGCAAGAGGCTGCTCAGCTCAAGTGCGATGCTTCTAAGAAGAGAGTTAAGGATTCAGCTCCATCTTCTTCTTCAACTCAAGTGGCAGCTAAGCAACAGAAGTTTTGGTTGCCTCCTCCTCCTCCGTTCCATCAGCCTTACCAGCAAAAGAGTAAAGGTGGATATGGATCTTCCCACCCACCCAACCCAGGCTATCAGAACAAAGCGCAGTCTCATGCTCCCAGGTCAAGTGCTCCTTATCACCGTCCGCTCTCAGAGGTTACTGATATGTCTCCAACGTATCTATAATTTTTGATTGCTCCATGCTATATTATATACTGTTTTAGGCAATATTGGGCTTTATTTTCCACTTTTATATTATTTTTGGGACTAACCTATTAACCGGAGGCCCAGCCTAGATTTGCTGTTTTATGCCTATTTCAGTGTTCCGAGGAAAAGGAATATCAAACGGAGTCGAAACGGAACGAAATCAACTGGAGAAGTTATTTTTGGAAGGAAACCTACCGGATAGACTTGGACCCTACGTCAGAAGATGAAGGAGGAGCTCACGAGGGTAGGGGCGCGCCCCCTGCCTCGTGGCCCCCCTTCGGTCCACCGACATACTCCTTTCACCCATATATACCTACGTACCGTAAAACTTCTAGAACGGAGACCAGATTGGGAGTTCCGCCACCAGAAGCCTCCGTAGCCACCGAAAACCAATCTAGACCCGTTCCGGCACCCTGCCGGAGGGGGCAATCCCTCTCCGGTGTCCATCTTCATCATCCTGGTGCTCTCCATGACGAGGTGGGAGTAGTTCTCCCTCGGGGCCGAGGGTATGTACCAGTAGCTATGTGTTTGCTCTCTCTCTCTCATGTTCTTGATTTGGCACGATCTTGATGTATCGCGAGCTTTGCGATTATAGTTGGATCTTATGTTTCTCCTCCCCCTCTTCTCTCTTGTAATGAATCGAGTTTCCCCTTTGAAGTAATCTTATCGGATTGAGTCTTTAAAGATTTGAGAACACTTGATGTATGTCTTGCCGTGCGTATCTGTGGTGACAATGGGATATCACGTGATTCACTTGATGTATGTTTTGGTGATCAACTTGCGGGTTCCGCCCATGAACCTATGCATAGGTGCTGGAACACGTTTTCGTCATGATTCTCCGGTAGAACTTTGGGGCACTCTTTGAGGTCCTTTGTGTTGGTTGAATAGATGAATCTGAGATTGTGTGATGCATATCGTATAATCATACCCACGAATACTTGAGGTGACATTGGAGTATCTAGGTGGCATTAGGGTTTTGATTGATTTGTGTCTTAAGGTGTTATTCTAGTATGAACTCTAGGGCTGTTTGTCACACTTATAGGAATAGCTCAACTGATTGATTGGAAAGAATGACTTTGAGGTGGTTTCGTACCCTACCATAATCTCTTTGTTCGTTCTCCGCTATTAGTGATTTGGAGTGACTCTTTGTTGCATGTTGAGGGATAGTTATATGATCCAATTATGTTATTATTGTTGAGAGGACTTGCACTAGCGAAAGTATGAACCCTAGGCCTTATTTCCAGGCATTGCAATACCGTTTACGCTCACTTTTATCATTAGTTACCTTGCTGTTTTTATAATTTCAGATTACAAATACCCATATCTACTATCCATATACCACTTGTATCACCATCTCTTCGCCGAACTAGTGCACCTATACAATTTACCATTGTATTGGGTGTGTTGGGGACACAAGAGACTCTTTGTTATTTGGTTGCAGGGTTGCTTGAGAGAGACCATCTTCATCCTACGCCTCCTACGGATTGATAAACCTTAGGTCATCCACTTGAGGGAAATTTGCTACTGTCCTACAAACCTCTGCACTTGGAGGCCCAACAACGTCTACAAGAAGAAGGTTGTGTAGTAGACATAAAGCTCTTTTCTGGCGCAGTTGCCGGGGAGGTGAGTGCTTGAAGGTATATCTTTAGATCTTGCAATCGAGTCTTTTAGTTTCTTGTTTTATCACTAGTTTAGTTTATAAAAGAAAATTATAAAAAAATGGAATTGAGTTTGTCTCATACGCTTCACCTTTTTAATATCTTTCGTGAGTATGATGGAAAGGATAATTGTGCTCAAGTGCTAGAAGAAGAAATCTATAAAATGTTTGGCACTAAATATTTGAATGATGAGCATGATTGCAATGTTGTTAGTATGAATTCTTTGAATATCCATGATGCTAATAATATGCAAAGCCACAAGCTTGGGGAAGCTATGTTTGATGAAGATGACATTTTTTGTCCCCCAAGTTTTGATGAGCAAATTTATTATGATGAAAGCATGCCTCCTATCTATGATGATTATTGTGATGACACGTATGCTTTAAAGAATAATGATAACCATGAAACTTGTCATCTTGGTCTTAATTTTCAATCACATGATAGTTATTTTTTGAGTTTGCTCCCACTACTATTCATGAGAACAATTTTGCTTATGTGGAGAGTAGTAAATTTTGCATGCTTGTAGATCATGAAAAGAATGCTTTAGGTGCTGGTTATATTGTTGAATTCATTCATGATGCTACTGAAAATTATTATGAGGGAGGAACATATGCTTGTAGGAATTGCAATAATATCAAGTTTCCTCTTTATGTACTTAAAGTTTTGAAGTCATGCTTGTTTTGCTTTCCTATGCAAGTTGATTCTTGTTCGCACAAGTTGTTTGCTCACAAAATCCCTATGCATAGGAAGTATGTTAGACTTAAATTTGCTAGTCATATTCTTCATGATGCTCTTTTTATGTTTCAATTCTTATCTTTTATGTGAGCATCATTGAATTCGTCATGCCTAGCTAGGGGCGTTAAACGATAGCGCTTGTTGGGAGGCAACCCAATTTTATTTTTGTTCCTTGCTTTTTGCTCCTGTTTAGTAATAAATAATTCATCTAGCCTCTGTTTATATGTGGTTTTATGTTTTAATTAGTGTTTGTGCCAAGTAGAACCTTTGGGAAGACTTGGGGAAAGTCTTGCGATCATGCTGTAAAAAAACAGAAACTTTAGTGCTCACGAGAATTTCTGCCATTTTTATTTGGAGAGTGATATTTAGTTAATTCTTTTGGAAGATGATTAATAGATAAATTCCTCAGGTCCAGCAATTTATTTGAGAATTTTATGAGTTCTAGAAGTATACGTTTGATTCAGATTACTACAGACTGTTCTGTTTTTGACAGATTCTGTTTTTCGTGTGTTGTTTGCTTATTTTGATGAATCTATGGCTAGTAAAAGAGTTTATAAACCATAGAGTAGTTTGAATACAGTAGGTTTAACACCAATATAAATAAATAATGAGTTCATTACAGTACCTTGAAGTGGTGATTTACTTTCTTATACTAACGGAGCTTACGAGTTTTCTTTTAAGTTTTGTGTTGTGAAGTTTTCAAGTTTTGGGGAAAGATTCGATGGACTATGGAATAAGGAGTGGCAAGAGCCTAAGATTGGGGATGCCCAAGGCACCCCAAGGCAATATTCAAGGACAACCAAGAGCCTAAGCTTGGGGATGCCCCTCTTTCGTCTTCATTCATCGGTAATTTTACTTGGAGCTATATTTTTATTCGCCACATGATATGTGTTTTGCTTGGAGCACCAATTTATTTTGTTAGGATTTGCTTGATGTTATTTAGAACAATGTTTTGCATCTTTTATTTCAATAAAAGTGGCATTAATAGTCTTTACTATGCCTATGTTACAAGTATACATGTTGCTGTTCGAAAACAGAAAGTTTACCGCTGTTGCAATAATTCCCTAGAAAAGTAAGAATGTGATAAAATGTTGAAACCTTTTGCATATTAAGCTATGATAAATTTACTACAGTGGGAATTTTCTTTCATAATTTTTGGAGCTAGGGAAGTATGGATGTTGCTGCATTCTTTACAGACTGTCCTGTTTAGGCAGATTGCTGTTATGTTTGCATTGTTTGCATATGTTTGCTTCTTTAATGATTCTATTTGACGATAGGACTACTAAATATGCAGAGGAATTTAGTATGCAATGTTTAATAATAATTTTAGTGATTTGCTACAGTAGATTATGATAAGGTTTTGGCAATGGTTTATACTAACTTATCTCACGAGTCCTTGTTGAGTTTTGTGTGGATGAAGCTTTTGAGATTTAGGGAGACCGTGATATGAGAGGAATTAAGGAGACACAAAAGCTCAAGCTTGGGGATGCCCAAGGCACCCCAAGATAATATTTCGAGAAGTCTCAAGCATCTAAGCTTGGGGATGCCCCGATTGGCATCCCACCTTTCTTCTTCAACAACTATCGGTTAGTTTCGGTTGATCCTAAGTTTTTGCTTCTTCACATGATGTTTGCCATTCTTAGAATGTCATTTTGCTTTGCTTGCTGTTTGAATAAAATACCAATATCTTAAATTCTTAAATGTTAGAGAGTCTTCACATAGTTGCATAACTATTTAACTACTCATTGATCTTCACTTATATCTTTCGGAGTACTTTGTCATTTTCTCTGGTGCTTCACTTATATCTTTTAGAGCATGGTGGTAGTTTTATTTTGAATAAATAGATGAACTCTCATGCTTCACTTAGATTATTTTGAGAGTCTTAATAGCATGGTAATTTGCTTAAAATCCTAATATGCTAGGTATTCAAGAATAATAAAATTCTCTTATGAGTGTGTTGAATACTAAGAGAAGTTTGATACTTGATGATTGTTTTGAGATATGAGGATGGTAATATTAGAGTCATGCTAGCTGAGTAGTTGTCAATTTGAGAAATACTTGTGTTGAAGTTTGTGATTCCCGTAGCATGCACGTATGGTGAACCGTTATGTGATGAAGTCGGAGCATGATTTATTTATTGATTACCTTCCTTATGAGTGGCGGTCGGGGACGAGCGATCGTCTTTTCCTACCAATCTATCCCCCTAGGAGCATGCGTGTAGTACTTTGTTTCGATAACTAATAGATTTTTGTAATAAGTATGTGAGTTCTTTATGACTAATGTTGAGTCCATGGATTATACGCACTCTCACCCTTCCACCTTTGCTAGCCTCTCTAGTACCGCGCACCTTTCGCCGGTATCATACACCAACCATATCCTTCCTCAAAACAGCCACCATACCTACCTATTATGGCATTTCCATAGCCATTCCGAGATATATTGCCATGCAACTTTCCACCATCCATTTATTATGACACACTCCATCATTGTCATATTGCTTAGCATGAACATGTAGTTGACATCGTATTTGTGGCAAAGCCAGCATTCATAATTCTTTCATACATGTCACTCATGAGTCATCGCACATCCCGGTACACCGCCAGAGGCATTCATATAGAGTCATATCTTGTTCTAAGTATCGAGTTGTAATTCTTGAGTTGTAAGTAAATAAAAGTGTGAAGATCATCATTATTAGAGCATTGTCCCAGTGAGGAAAGGATGATGGAGACTATGATTCCCCCTAAGTCGGGATGAGACTCCGGGCGAAAATAAATAAATAAAATAGGCCAAAGAAGCCCAAATAAAAAAAAGAAAAGAGGCCATAAAAAAAGACAAGGCCCAAAAAAATGAGAGAAAAAGAGAGAAGGGGCAATGCTACTATCCTTTTGCCACACTTGTGCTTCAAAGTAGCACCATGATCTTCATGATAGAGAGTCTCCTATGTTGTAACTTTCATATACTAGTGGGAATCTTTCATTATAGAACTTGGCTTGTATATTCCAATGACGGGCTTCCTCAAAATGCCCTAGGTCTTCGTGAGCAAGCAAGTTGGATGCACACCCACTAGTTTCTTTTGTTGAGCTTTCATATACTTATAGCTCTAGTGCATCCGTTGCATGGAAATCCCTACTCACTCACATTGATATCTATTGATGGGCATCAACATAGCCCATTGATACGCCTAGTTGATGTGAGACTATCTTCCCCCTTTTTGTCTTCTCCACAACCACCACTCTATTCCACCTATAGTGCTATATCCATGGCTCACGCTCATATATTGCGTGACGATTCAAAAAGTTTGAGAACATGAAAAGTATGAAACAATTGCTTGGCTTGTCATCGGGGTTGTGCATGATTTAAATACTTTGTGTGGTGAAGATAGAGCATAGCCAGACTATATGATTTTGTAGGGATAGCTTTCTTTGGCCATGATATTTTGAGAAGACATAATTACTTTATTAGTATGCTTGAAGTATTATTATTTTTATGTCAATATGAAATTTTGTCTTGAATCTTTTGGATCTGAATATTCATATCACAAGTAAGAAGAATTACATTGAAATTATGCCAACTAGCATTCCACATCAAAAATTATCTTTTTATCATTTACCTACTCGAGGACGAGCAGGAATTAAGCTTGGGGATGCTTGATACGTCTCCAACGTATCTATAATTTTTGATTGCTCCATGCTATATTATCTACTGTTTTAGGCAATATTGGGCTTTATTTTCAACTTTTATATTATTTTTGGGACTAACCTATTAACCGGAGGCCCATCCCAGATTTGCTGTTTTATGCCTATTTCAGTGTTTCGAGGAAAAGGAATATCAAACGAAGTCGAAACGGAACAAAATCAACTGGAGAAGTTATTTTTGGAAGGAAACCTACCGGATAGACTTGGACCCTATGTCAGAAGAAGAAGGAGGAGCTCACAAGGGTAGGGGCGCGCCCCCCTGCCTCGTGCCCCCTCGTCGGTCCACCGACGTACTCCTTTCACCCATATATACCTACGTATCGTAAAACTTCCAGAACGGAGACCAGATCGGGAGTTCCACTGCCAGAAGCCTCCGTAGCCACCAAAAACCAATCTAGACCCGTCCCGGCACCCTGCCGGAGGGGGCAATCCCTCTCCGGTGTCCATCTTCATCATCCCGGTGCTCTCCATGACGAGGAGGGAGTAGTTCTCCCTCGGGGCTGAGGGTATGTACCAGTAGCTATGTGTTTGATCTCTCTCTCTTGTGTTCTTGATTTGGCACGATCTTGATGTATCACGAGCTTTGCTATTATAGTTGGATCTTATGTTTCTCCTCCCCCTCTTCTCTCTTGTAATGAATCGAGTTTCCCCTTTGAAGTAATCTTATCGGATTGAGTCTTTAAAGATTTGAGAACACTTGATGTATGTCTTGCCGTGCGTATCTGTGGTGACAATGGGATATCACGTGATTCACTTGATGTATGTTTTGGTGATCAACTTGTGGGTTCCGCCCATGAACCTATGCATAGGGGTTGACACACGTTTTCGTCGTGATTCTCTAGTAGAACTCTGGGGCACTCTTTGAGGTCCTTTGTGTTGGTTGAATAGATGAATCTGAGATTGTGTGATGCATATCGTATAATCATATCCACGGATACTTGAGGTGACATTGGAGTATCTAGGTGACATTAGGGTTTTGATTGATTTGTGTCTTAAGGTGTTATTCTAGTATGAACTCTAGGGCTGTTTGTGACACTTATAGGAATAGCTCAACGGATTGATTGGAAAGAATAACTTTGAGGTGGTTTCGTACCCTACCATAATCTCTTCGTTCGTTCTCCGCTATTAGTGACTTTGGAGTGACTCTTTGTTGCATGTTGAGGGATAGTTATATGATCCAATTATGTTACTATTGTTGAGAGGACTTGCACTAGCGAAAGTATGAACACTAGGCCTTATTTCCACACATTGCAATACCGTTTACGCTCACTTTTATCATTAGTTACCTTGCTGTTTTTATAATTTCAGATTACAAATACCCATATCTACTATCCATATACCACTTGTATCACCATCCCTTCGCCGAACTAGTGCACCTATACAATTTACCATTGTATTGGGTGTGTTGGGGACACAAGAGACTCTTTGTTATTTGGTTGCAGGGTTTCTTGAGAGAGACCATCTTCTCCTACGCCTCCTACGGATTGATAAACCTTAGGTCATCCACTTGAGGGAAATTTGCTACTGTCCTACAAACCTCTGCACTTGGAGGCCCAACAACGTCTACAAGAAGAAGGTTGTGTAGTAGACATCAGTTACTTGCAACAAGTGTCAGCAGAAAGGGCACTATGCGAACAAATGCTTCAACCAAAGGCGCCTTCTGCCTCCTCCTCCTATGAGATCTGCCAGCAATGCAGTGGTCAAGCATAATCCGAAGTCTGCAAAGGTCAACATGATGAACGCAGCTCAGGCCGAGGACTCTTCAGAAGTGATCATGGGTAATCTTCCTGTTAACGATATTCCTGCAAAAGTCCTTTTTGATACTGGTGCATCACATTCTTTCATTTCAAGACCTTTTGTGGCTATGCATGATTTGGTTACTCAAGTATTGCCGAGACCTTTGTCTATTGTTTCTCCAGCCCGACATATGACTTCTCGAGTATTCATTCCGGATTCCATTATCACGATGGGCGACTATAAGTTTCTGTCCTCTCCTATTGTTCTTGGTGACTCGGATATTGATCTAATTCTCGGCATGGAATGCTTTCTAAGCACAAGGCTCAGCTTGATTGTGCTGCCAGGCAGATTCAATTGACACACTCTTCTGAGGATGTGATCATCTATGCCGCTCGTGATGATACCATTCGATTGTTTTCTCTCAATGACAAGGGTGAGTTGGATGCCATCTCTCAGAATCCAGTCATTTGTGAATACCAAGACCTCTTTCCAGAAGAGCTTCCACGAATGCCTCCTCACCAGCCAGTTGAATTCATCATCGATCTTGAGCCTGGCACGGAACCTGTTTGCAAATGTCCTTACAAGCTTGGTCCAGAAGAGTTGAAGGAGCTGAAGAAACAACTCGATGAACAAGAGCGTATGGGTCTGATCCGACCGAGTTCATCTCCATGGGGTTGTGGTGTTCTTTTTGTCTAGAAGAAGGATGGCACGGACTGACTTTGTGTCGACTACCGCCCATTGAACAAGAAGACCATAAAGAACAAGTACCCACTTCCCAACATCAATGAGCGTTTTGAGCAACTTAAAGGTGCTCAAGTTTTCTCCAAGCTTGACCTTCGTATGGGCTATCATCAGATTCGCATTCGTGAACAAGATATCCTCAAGACATCATTTAGAACAAGCTATGGTTCTTATGAATATACTGTCATGTCTTTCGGCCTTGTCAATGCTCCTCCAACGTTCTCTCGCATGATGAACTTCATCTTCGACCCTTACACAAATGATTTCGTCTTGGTGTATCTCGATCATAATTTGGTCTTTTCCAAGAACAAGGAGGATCATGCCAAGCATTTGAGATTGGTACTCGACAAACTCAGAGAACATCAGTTCTATGCGAAGTTTTCAAAGTGCGAGTTTTGGCTCGATGAGGTTCTCTACCTTGGGCATATCATCTCCTCCAAGGGCATAGCTATTAATCACGAGAAGTTGTCTGCAATTGTGAATTGGGAACCGCCTCAGAATGTGAAGCAGCTCCGCAACTTTCTTGGGCTTGCAAGCTATTGTCGAAGATTCGTTGAGAATTTCTCTAAGATTGCAAAGCCTCTTTCCAACCTCCTCCAAAAGCATGTGAAGTATGTCTGGATGCCTGAATGTGACGTGGCTTTCAACACCCTGAAAGAGAAGTTACTCACAACTCTAGTTTTGACTCCTCCTGATGAATCCAAACCATTCGAAGTTTTCTGTGATGCTTCCCTGCAAGGTCTTGGTGCTGTGTTAATGCAAGAGAAGAAAGTTGTGGCCTATACCTCTCATTAGTTGAAGCCCAACAAAAGAACTACCCCACTCACGACCTCGAGTTTGCGGTAGTTGTCCATGCTCTATTAACGTGGAGACATCTCTTGTTGGGAAGGAAAGTGGACATCTTCACTGATCATAAGAGCCTCAAGTACATCTTCACTCAGCCCAACCTCAACCTCAGGCAGTCTCGTTGGGTCAAAATAATTCAAGAGTACAATCCGAGTATTGAATATACTCCAGGCAAGGCCAATGTCATTGCAGATGCTTTGAGCAGGAAGGCTTACTACAATAACCTAATTCTCAAGCCCTTCCAACCGGACCTTTGTGAAGCTTTCCGCAAATTGAATCTCCAAGTTGTTCCTCAAGGCTTTCTTGCCAACCTACAAGTCTCTCCTACTTTGGAAGATCAGATTCGTGAGGCACAACTTCTTGATGCCATGGTGAAGAAGGTGAAAATGGGATTTCCAAGAGCCAACCCAAGTACAAGTGCTATCGCCTTGATGACAAAGATACTCTATTCTTCGAGGATCGAATTGTGGTTCCTAAAGGTGATCTTCGGAAAGTCATTATGAACGAGGCTCACAATTCCCTCCTATCCATTCATCCTGGAAGTACGAAGATGTACCATGACCTCAAGCAGTCGTATTGGCTGACTCGAATGAAGTGAGAAATTGCTCAGTTCGTGAATGAATGTGATGTCTGCAGAAGAGTGAAAGCAGAACACCAACGGCCAGATGGTCTCCTCCAACCTCTTGCTATTCCAGAATGGAAGTTTGACCATATTGAGATGGACTTTGTGACTGTATTTCCCAAGTCCAAGCATGGCAATGATGCTATCTTTGTTGTCATCAAGAAGCTTACAAAAGTGGCTCATTTTCTTCCTATCAAAGAATCTATCACAACAGCTCAGTTGGCAGAGCTATACACCTCCAGGATTGTCTCCTTGCACGACATTCCGTAGTTGATATCTTCAGATCGTGGAAGCATCTTTACTTCTAAGTTCTGGGATTCTTTCCAGAAGGCCATGGGCACCATCATTCGCTTTAGCACAGCCTTCCATCCTCAAACTAGTGGACAAGTCGAGCGAGTCAATCAAATCCTTGAAGATATGCTCAGGGCTTGTACCATTTCTTTCGGTATGAAGTGGGAAGATATTATTCCATATGCCGAGTTCTCCTACAACAACAACTTCCAAGCGAGTTCGGACAAGGCCCCATTCGAGATTCTCTATGACAGAAAGTGCCGTACCCCTCTTAATTGGTCAGAGACTGGTGAATGCCAACTTCCTGGCAATGACTTAATCACAGAGGCTGAAGAAATGTGCAAAGTCATCCGTGAAAATCTCAAAGCCACGCAATCGCGCCAGAAGAGTTACTATGATAGCAAGCATCGTGACTTGGCGTTCGAGATCGGAGACCATGTCTACCTCCGCGTCTCTCCAATGAAAGGAACTCGTCGCTTAGGTATCAAAGGGAAGCTTGCCCCTAGATACGTGGGTCCTTTCAAGATCATTGGCAAAAGAGGCGATCTTGCCTATCAACTTGAGCTTCCATCCAACTTTGCAAATGTGCACGGCGTGTTTCACGTGTCACATCTTTGAAAGTGCTTCAAGACGCCTGAGCGCACCATCAACTTCGAAGAGATATATCTCCAAGAAGACCTGTCTTATCATGAGCACCCAGTTGCTATTCTTCAAGAAACTGAGCGCAAGACTCGCAACAAGTCTATCAAATTCCTGAAAGTGAAGTGGTCACATCATTCCGACCGAGAAGCCACCTGGAACGCGAGGACCACCTACATTCCGAATATCCAGAGTTCTTTCAGTCCTAGATCTCGGGACGAGATCCTTTCGTAGTGGAGTTTTGTAACACCCCGGATGTAACTTGCCATATTTGTATTCTGACTCTTGCCATTTTCGGCTTTAATTTATGAGATTCCCTCGTGGTTGGGTTTTGTTTTCGTTTTGCATTTTATCCATGTCATGCATCTCATATCATGTCATCATGTGCATCGATTTTGCATACGTGTTCATCTCATGCATCCGAGCATTTTCCCCATTGTCTGTTTTGCAATCCGACACTCCTACGTCCTCCGGCGCCCCCTTTTTGCCTCTTTTTGGGTGCAGGTGTTAAACTTTCTCTAAATGGACCGAGATTTTCCAAGCGGCCTTGGTACACCACCGGTAGACCGCCTGTCAAGTTTCGTTCCATTTGGAGTCCGTTTGATACTCCAACGGTTAACCAGGGGATCATAAAGGCCTCGTGTGTGTTGCAGCCCAACACCCCTCCAAAGTGGCCCAATAACCCATCCAAACCTCTCCCATGTCCTCCGCCATCGGATCACGATCGCGTGGTCGAAAACTACACCTCATTTGGACACTCCCACCTCCTTCTAGGTATAAATATGTGATCCCCGTCCATATCTCGCAGTCCAACCCTAGCCTTCTTCCACCCTGCGCCGCCGGACACGTCCGGTCCGGCCGGACAAAGTAGCGCCGCCGCCCTCAGCCACTCCCGCGTCGCCACGTGTCCACCACACCGTCCCCTCCACCGTGGCCCGCTGGACCCGAATCGGGCCCGTGGGGCCCTTCCGCCGCTCGCGCCTCCCCGCACTGTGCCGCCCGCACCACCTCGCCGCCCTCTCGCTGCACCGTCGCAGAGCACCGTCGCCGCCGCCGCAAACTCCGGCGAGCCCGCGCCGTCCGGTCCCTCTCCTCCTTCTCCTTCCTCTCCTCCTCCCTCACCCGAGCTCCCTCTCTGCCATAGGTGCTCCGGCCACCGCGGGATGAACTCCGGCCGCTATCCCCTCCATCTCCGGTGAGATCCAGGCGATCCTCGGGAACAGCGCCACCCCAGATCCAGATCTGGAAACCCTAAGGTTGACCCCGAAAATATCCTAAGTCCCTGAGATTTTACATTCCAGAGCCCTGTTCGATGTGCCATAACTTTGTGCTCGCTGCACCGTTTTGTGCGTGCAATATGTCAAAATGTTCATCATGATGTGCTCTTCATTTTGTTCCATTGTGACATGCTTGTTTGAGTCCAGCTTGATGCCCAAATCGTTGATGCAAGAGTGCTATAAAATGTTAGATGCTGATTCTTAGCAGAGTATGAGGATTTTTCATTTTTGCTACATTTGTTGTGTGCTGCATATGGGCATGAGCTCTACATGTGTTCTGATCTATGCCATGCCATATTTACAGGGCTGTATGCCATGTATTTTTGTGATCTTTGTGGTGACTAGCACAAGCATGCAAAGTAGCCTTCGTGATATTGTTGATTTCAGGATCTCAGGATTTTGACCAAGTCTCTGTCTGCTGTTAATTTTGATGCCATGTAACCATGTTGCTACAGTGAGATCCATGCTTTATTTGAGTTGCTTCACTAAGGATGATTTGGACATATGGTTATGCTCCACCCATCCATGCCCCTGTTTGCAATTATGGAGTGTTCTAGCATGTCTTAATCTTGCTATACTTTTGCTATAAAATGTTCCTGGCAGATTGTTTACATGTTAATCAATTTTGCCATGGTTGTTGTAGTTGATCCATGCATGCTATGAACTTGCTATTGCCTTGGTTAGCTTCTTGAACATGTCTTCTTGCTGATTCTATGCTTATATTGTCATGAAATGCCTTGTGTTGAGTGAATCGAGCTCGCAAACATGCCATCCTAATTCTGTTTATGCCATGCTCAGTTTTCTGCCAATCTGAATCTGTTAATGAAACTTGCTATGTTTACATGGGTGCCATCATATCTCCGGATCCTTTTTGGCTTACGGTCAGTAAGGGACTTTTGTTCTATGCTTTGAGTAGATTCATGCCATGCCTTGTTTTGCTATGATACGTTCCTGTAGCATGTTGTTAGATTGCTCTTAACATGGCTTCCTGATGTTAATTCCTAGCATGTTAGTATTTTCACTAAGTCTGTGATGCTGATATCTTTTGCACTTTTGCCATGCTTGTTTGAACCTCCTCTTGTGTGATTTAGACGTAGCTCAGTGTTCATTTTTTGTCAAGCATCTTCAGTAGATCACTGTCATATGCTTTGTTGCTATGTTGGAGCACAGTAGATTAGTTTCTTGTTGCATTATAGATGGCATCGTGCTGTTAATCGCAGAATTGTGCCATTATTGTTTTGCTTGCCATTTGCAAACCGTGCATCCGATTCCGGTGATCTTTATATCTATTTCGACTAAAATCGTCTTATCTTTCCCGCGGAACACTTGGTTTTCCAAGTTGATGCCTTGATCAATCTTTCCCTTCCGGAGCACGCATATGCATTGCATATCACATCCCGCATATCATGCCATGTTTTGCATCATGTTGCTTGCGCATTGCATCGTGGTTGATTGTTGTTTCTTTTTCTTGTGATATTGCTTTGGGTAGAGCCGGGAGACGAGTACGTGATTGAGGAACCCGTTGAGTACGCTTACGAGGATCAAGCTTTCGTCAACTCGGAGAACTTTGCAAGCAAGATGACCATACCCTCAAAATCACTTCTATCTTTGCTTGCTTAGTTGTTCTCTCTCTATTGCTATGCTGTGATGCCTACCACTTGATATATCATGCCTACCATATTGCCATGTCAAGCCTATGACCCACCTTTCCTAGCAAACCGTTGTTTGGCTATGTTACCGCTTTGCTCAGCCCCTCTTATAGCGTTGCTAGTTGTAGGTGAAGTTGAAGTTTGTTCCATGTTGGAACATGGATATTGTTGGGATATCATTATTATATCTTGTTTACTTTAATGCATCTATATACTTGGTAAAGTGTGGAAGGCTCAGCCTTATGCCTGGTGTTTTGTTCCACTCTTGCCGCCCTAGTTTCCGTCATACCGGTGTAATGTTCCTTGATTTTGCGTTCCTTACGCGGTTGGGTGTTATGGGAACCCCTTGATAGTTCGCCTTGAATAAAACTCCTCCAGCAAGGCCCAACCTTGGTTTTACCATTTTCCACCTAAGCCTTTTTCCCTTGGGTTCCGCGGACTCAAGGGTCATCTTTATTTTAAACCCCCAGGCCAGTGCTCCTCTAAATGTTGGTCCAAACTAGAGCCCATTGCAGCGCCACCTCGGGGAAACTTGAGGGTTGGTTTTAGTTGTACGGATTGCTTATCCAGTGTGCCCTGAGAACGAGATATGTGCAACTCCTATCGGGATTTGTCTGCACATCCGGGTGGCTTTGCTGGTCTTGTTTTACCATTGTCGAAATGTCTTGTAACCGGGATTCCGAGGCTGATCGGGTCTTCCCGCTAGAAGGAATATCCTTCGTTGACCATGAGATCTTGTGATGGGCTAAGTTGGGACACCCCTGCAGGGTTTTGAACTTTCGAAAGTCGTGCCCACCATTATGGGCAGATGGGAATTTGTTAATGTCCGGTTGTAGAGAACTTGACACTTAATATAATTAAAATGAATCAACCGCGTGTGTAGCCGTGATGGTCTCTTTTCGGTAGAGTCCGGGAAGAGAACACGGTCTCGTGTTATGCTTGAACGTATGTAGCCTCAGGATCACTTATTGATCACTTTTAGCTTCTCGACCGTGCTTTGCTTCTCTTCTCGCTCTCATTTGCGTAAGTTAGCCACCATATATGCTAGAGCTTGCTGCAGCTCCACCTCACTACCCCTTTCCTACCTTTAAGCTTAAATAGTCTTGATCGCGAGGGTGTGAGATTTCTGAGTCCCCGTGACTCACAGATACTTCCAAACAGATGCAGGTGCCGATGATGACAGTGCAGGGGACTCTACCGAACTCAAGTGGGAGTTCGACGAGGATTCGGGCCGTTATTATGTTTCCTTTCCGGATGATCAGTAGAGGAGCCCAGTTGTGGCGATCGGTGATCTAGCATTTGGGGTTGTCTTTATTTATGTTGGTTCCGTAGTCGGACCTTGATTGTATTCTGGATGATGTATGCTATATTTATGTATTGTGTGAAGTGGCGATTGTAAGCCAACTCTTTATCCCTTTCTTATTTAGTACATGGGATGTGTAAAGATTACCCCTCTTGCGACATGCCTACCATGCGGTTATGCCTCTAAGTCGTGCTCCGACACGTGGGAGATATAGCCGCATCGTGGGTGTTACACTTTTCCATTGTGGTAACCCCTTAATCTATAAAAGGAGGCCCATGGCGACTGTAAGGTTGGATAACAAACACGCCCATACGCGCGTAGCCACTGCCTTCTTTGCCGGGCAAGTGTACTATGCTCTATCACCACTCTTCCACCATCAATCCACCAAAGAAGGAGTAGGGTTTTACGCCTCACGACGGCCCGAACCTGGGTAAAATTGCCTGCGTGATCTCTGCCATGCTGCCCCATGCTCGTCTGCTCTTTGTGCAACGTGACGTCCCGCTACTGAACCAGCAAGGGGCCCCTTGGCCCCATAGGTGTCCGTGGTTTCCCACGACATCTTTGGCACGCCGGGTAGGGGATCGCTTGCATGAACCTGAAGGCATGTGCAGCACGTCATCTTCATCGCCGTCTTCGCCTTCGACGGCGCCATCGACCATGGCGCCCAAGAAGAAATCCGGTGCTCCGGCTCATCCATCCACCTCGAAGGCTCCGCTGCTCACGGCCTTTGATGCTGCGAGGGACGTGGAGGCACGCGAGGACATGGACGTTGCTGGGGACGTGGTTGGAGCAGGCGGCACCGTCACCACTTCCCCCGTGGCCGACACAGGAGTAGGATGCATTAGAGGAGAACAACACCAGAAGCGCCCCGGCGGCCACGCTCCACAAGGTACGAGTGAGGGGGTTACTCCATCCGCGCCCCCTCCTCTTGCCGACGGGCACAGGCGCAATAGCGATGCTTGTTCCGGGGCGAATCTCCGCCCTCCGGCCACCCCCACCATGGGAGCGACCACAGCGCATGCACCTCCCTCGGGACGAGTCGACCTAGTCGCTGCGCCCGACGGAGCCGCTAGCACTCGAGCGCCTACGCCGCACCACCCTGCCATCCAGGTGGCCGCTTCGCAATAGCGGGAGCGTGGTGCTGCCGCCGCTGGAACCGTCAGGAGGCGAGAGACGGTGTGATCTACTTCATCATCACCCATGCCAAGTACAACCACGGAGGCCATGGCGCGGGCTCAACTGCTGCTGAGGTTTCCACAAGCGGCCGAGCAGATGGACGAATGGCGTGCCACCATCCAAAGTCTGCTCGGTTTCACCGGGGCTAGGGGATCGCAACGAGTTGGCCCACCACGGCCTCTCCAAGAGACAACAATGACTCGTGTTGCTAGCCATACGGAAGTGGCCACCCCCACGGTGCAGTCCCCACCACGGCAGCCAGCGCGAGCACAACAAAATCAAGAACCAGACAATGTCTCGATGGCCTCTTCTGACCCTCGAGCACATCCAGGCCGATGGCGAGCCCCATAGGATAGGTGGAGGGGAGACACGCGCTTCGTTGTTGAGCGACGCCGCGACGACCACCGCCGAACTGATGGGTGCGACGGCCCTGACGTCGACGAGCCCGCGCTCGGTATTGGCGGGTGCCTACCTTTCGAGGTTGGGTGCCCTGCCTTTACTCGAGAGCTGCGGCAAGTCCTTTGGCCATCCATTCGTACGTTCAAGCCAGAGATACCCGAGAAGTACAATGGGAATTTGAACCTCGCAGAGTTTCTGAGCATCTACACCATCGCTGTTCAGACTGCCGGGGGAAGAGATGAGAAGGTGTTTTCCAACTACTTCCCTTTGGCTCTCAAGTTGAATGTGAGGTCTTGGCTAATGCACCAGCTGAGAACTCCATCTCGTCATGGGCTGGCATGTGCCATGAATTCATTGGCGCCTTCACCGGCGGCCATCAAGAGCCAGGACGACCCAGCGACTTGCAGCTTCTCCAGCAGAAGGAAGGAGAAACCCTCCATAAGTATTTACAGAGATTCAGCAAGGTCCATAGGAACATCCCAAATATCCATCCGACAGCTGTGATAGTTGCCTCCAGTCCAATATGCGCAACCGCCGGATCCGTCCCAAGATGAACAAGTGGTTGCCCAAGACTATGAAGGAGCTCTACACCTTGGTGGATAAGTGTGCCCATATGGAGGAGGGAAGGAAGTTGCCCAAAGAGGAAGATTGCACCAAAGTCGATTCGGAGGATGATGATGAATCAACTAGTCAGAAGAAGAGCAAGAAGTGCAGTAAGAAGCGGAAGGATAAGGCAGTAATGACTATCGAAGGATCGGGTACACCTGGTACCGACAAGAAGGCCAAGGCCGAGGTCCTCGGCAAGGAAGCTGCAGTGTGCGCTGACTGCCGGGAGGCCGCGACTGCCGAGAAAGCTGGGAAAGGTGATGGGTCATATTGCAAGTTCATCGGACCAAAGGCCACGACCTTCACAAGTGTTATCAGGTTGAGCACCTTGTTAAGAGACAGAGAGCAGAATATGAGAAGCGCGACAAGGAAAAGGGTCAGAATGTCGCTGGCGGTAAGGGCCGAGGCGGTGAAGTAAATCGCCCCGACAAACCCTTCCGGAACCAAGGAAAACCCGCTAGAGGTTGAGAGAGGGAAGCCTGTGATGATGAGAGCGACGGAGGGGATGAAGAGGAAACCAGTGAGAAAGAGTTTTAGAAGGCCATTGACACCCTGTGCATTGACGGGGGTGCATCTTTGCCCACCTCTCACCGCCAGCTCAAACGGTGGGCACATGAAGTCAATCCCGTGGAACTAGCGCGAGAGGCTGGGAAGCCGCTCAAATGGTCAAGCACGCCCATCATCTTTGATGAAGAGGATCATTCCAACCGTACCACTGCGGTAGGGTGTTTGCCATTGTTGGTCTCTCCAACAATTAGCAACCTCAAGGTCACAAAAATGTTGGTGGTGAAGGAACTATGCCCTAGAGGAAATAATAAAGTTGTTATTTACATTTCCTTATATCATGATAAATGTTTATTGTTCATGCTAGAATTGTATTAACCGGAAACTTGATACATGTGTGAATACATAGAAAAAAAGTGTCCCTAGTATGCCTCTAGTAGACTTGCTCGTTAATCAAACATGGTTAAGTTTCCTGACCATAGACATGTGTTGTCATTTGATGAATGGGATCCCATCATTAGGAGAATGATGTTATGGACAAGACCCATCCGTCAGCTTAGCATTATGATCGTGAAGTTTTATTACTATTGCTTTCTTCATGACTTATACATATTCCTCTGACTAGGAGATTATGCAACTCCCGAATACCGGAGGAACACCTTGTGTGCTATCAAACGTTGATGTCTACTACACAACCTTCTTCTTGTAGAGGTTGTTGGGCCTCCAAGTGCAGAGGTTTGTAGGACAGCAGAAAATTTCCCTCAAGTGGATGACCTAAGGTTTATCAATCCGTAGGAGGCATAGGATGAAGATGGTCTCTCTCAAGCAACCCTGCAACCAAATGAAAAAGAGTCTCTTGTGTCCCCAACACACCCAATACAATGGTAAATTGTATAGGTGCACTAGTTCGGTGAAGAGATGGTGATACAAGTGGTATATGGATAGTAGATAATGGTTTTTGTAATCTGAAAATATAAAAACAGCAAGGTAACTAATGATAAAAGTGAGCACAAATGGTATTGCAATGCGTTGAAACAAGGCCCAGGGTTCATATTTTCGCTAGTGCAAGTTCCCTCAACAATAATAACATAATTGGATCACATAACTACCCCTCAACATGCAATAAAGAGTCACTCCAAAGTCACTAATAGAGGAGAACAAATGAAGAGATTATGGTAGGGTACTAAACCACCTCAAAGTTATTCTTTCCAATCAATCAGTTGGGCTATTCCTATAAGTGTCACAAACAGCCCTAGAGTTCGTACTAGAATAACACCTTAAGACACAAATCAACCAAAACCCTAATGTCACCTAGATACTCCAATGTCACCTCAAGTATCCGTGGGTATGATTATACGATATGGATCACACAATCTCAGACTCATCTATTCAACCAGCACATAGAACCTCAAAGAGTGCCCCAAAGTTTCTACTAGAGAGTCAAGATGAAAACGTGTGCCAACCCCTATGCATAGGTTCATGGGCAAAACCCGCAAGTTGATCACCAAAACATACATCAAGTGGACCAATAGAATATCCAATTGTCACCACAGGTATCCCACACAAGACATACATCAAGTGTTCTCAAATCCTTAAAGACTCAATCGGATAAGATAACTTCAAAGGGAAAACTCAATCCATTACAAGAGAGTAGAGGGGGGAAGAAACATCATAGGATCCAAATATAATAGCAAAGCTCGCGATACATCAAGATCGTATCACCTCAAGAACACGAGAGAGAGAGAGAGATCAAACACATAGCTACTGGTACATACCCTCAGCCCCGAGGGTGAACTACTCCCTCCTCGTCATGGAGAGCACCGAGATGATGAAGATGGCCACCGGAGAGGGATTCCCCCTCCGGCAGGGTGCCGGAACGGGTCTAGATTGGTTTTCAGTGGCTACGGAGGCTTCTAGCGGTGGAAATCCCGATCTATCTTGCTCTCCAAAGTTTTTAGGGCATATGGGTATATATGGGAGGACGAAGTACGTCGGTGGACCTCCGGGCTGTCCTCGAGGTAGGGGGCGCGCCCAGGGGGGTGGGCGCGCCCCCACCCTCGTGGGCAGCCCAGGACTCTCCTGGTCCAACTCCGATACTCCGTGGGCTTCTTCTGGTCCAAAAATATGTTCCGTGAAGTTTCAGGTCAATTGGAGTCCATTTGATTTTCCTTTTCTGCGATACTCTAAAACAAGGAAAAAACAGAAACTGGCACTGGGCTCTAGGTTAATAGGTTAGTTCCAAAAATCATATAAAATAGCATATAAATGCATATAAAACATCCAAGGTTGATAATATAATAGCATGGAACAATAAAAAATTATAGATACGTTGGAGACGTATCAAACGTCACAACGTAACTGGGTGATCATAAAGATGCTCTACAGGTGTCTTCGAAGGTGTTTGTTGGGTTGGCATAGATCAAGATTAGGATTTGTCACTCCGAGTATCGGAGAGGTATCTCTAGGCCCTCTCGGTAATGCACATCACTATAAGCCTTGCAAGCAATGTGAATAATGAGTTAGTTATGGGATGATGCATTACGAAACGAGTAAAGAGACTTGCCAGTAACGAGATTGAACTAGGTATGAGGATACCGACTATCTAATCTCGGGCAAGTAACATACCTATGACAAAGGGAATGACGTATGTTGTTATTGCAGTTTGACCAATAAAGATCTTCGTATAATATGTAGGAACCAATATGAGCATCCAGGTTCCGTTGTTGGTTATTGATCAAGATGTGTCTCGGTCATGTCTACATAGTTCTCGAACCCGTAGGGTCCGCACGCTTAATGTTCGATGACGATTTGTATTATGAGTTATGTGTTTTGGTGACCAAAGGTTGTTCAGAGTCTCGGATGAGATCACAGACATGACGAGAAGTCTAGAAATAGTCGAGAGGTAAAGATTGATATATTGGACGATAGTATTTGGACACCGGAATGGTTTTGGGACGTTTCGGATATATATCGGAGTACCGAGGGGTTACCGGAACCCCCCAGGGAAAGTAATGGGCCTACATGGGCCATAGGGGAGAGGGGAGGCAGCCCACAAGGGGTGGCCATGCCCCCTGATGGCCCACAAGTGTAGGGGATCTATTGTAGCCTTTTCGATAAGTAAGAGTGTCGAACCCAACGAGGAGCAGAAGGAAATGATAAGTGGTTTTCAACAAGGTATTCTCTGCAAGCACTGAAATTATCGGTAACAGATAGTTTTGTGATAAGGTAATTCGTAACGGGTAGCAAGTAATAAAAGTAAATAAGGTGCAGCAAGATGGCCCAATCCTTTTTGTAGCAAAGGACAAGCCTGGACAAACTCTTATATAAAGGAAAGCGCTCCCGAGGACACATGGGAATTATTGTGAAGCTAGTTTTCATCACGCTCATATGATTCGCGTTCGGTACTTTGATAATTTGATAAGTGGGTGGAACGGTGCTTGGGTAGTTCCCTTCCTTGGACAAGCATCCCACTTATGATTAACCCCTATTGCAAGCATCCGCAACTACAACAGAAGTATTAAGGTAAACCTAACCATAGCATGAAACATATGGATCCAAATCAGCCCCTTACGAAGCAACGCATAAACTAGGGTTTAAGCTTCTGTCACTCTAGCAACCCATCATCTACTTATTACTTCCCAATGCCTTCCTCTATGCCCAAATAATGGTGAAGTGTCATGTAGTAGACGTTCACATGACACCACTAGAGGAAAGACAACATACATCTCATCAAAATATCGAACGAATACCAAATTCACATGACTACTTATAGCAAGACTTCTCCCATGTCCTCAGGAACAAACGTAAATACTCACAAAGCATATTCATGTTCATAATCAGAGGGGTATTAATATGCATAATGGATCTGAACATATGATCTTCCACCAAGTAAACCAACTAGCATCAACCACAAGGAGTAATTAACACTACTAGCAACCCACAGGTTTGGATACAAAGATTGGATACAAGAGATAAACTAGGGTTTGAGATGAGATGGTGCTGGTGAAGATGTTGATGGAGATTGAACCCCTCCCGATGAGAGGATCATTGGTGATGACGATGGTGATGATTTCCCCCTCCCGGAGAGAAGTTTCCCTGGCAGAACAGCTCCGCCGGAGCCCTAGATTGATTCCGCCAAGGTTCCGCCTCGTAGCGGTGGAGTTTCATCCCGTGAGATAGCTTATGATTTTTCCTCGACGAAAGACTCCATATAGCCAAACATGGGCATCAGAGGGCCACCAGGGGGCCCACGAGGCAGGGGGCGCGCCTAGGGGGTAGGGCGCGCCCCCACCCTCGTGGACGGTGGGTGGCCCCCTCTAGTACTTTCTTCGCCCAATATTTTTTATATATTCTGAAAATAATTCCTGTGGAGTTTCAAGACTTTTGGAGATGTGCAGAATAGGTCTCTAATATTTGCTCCTTTTCCAGCCCAGAATTCCAGCTGTCGGCATTCCCCCTCTTCATGTAAACCTTGTAAAATAAGAGAGAATAGGCATAAGTATTGTGACATAATGTGTAATAACAGCCCATAATGCAATAAATATCGATATAAAAGCATGATGCAAAATGGACGTATCAACTCCCCCAAGCTTAGACCTCGCTTGTCCTCAAGCGAAAGTCGAAATCGAAAAATATGTCCACATGTTTTAGAGATAGAGGTGTCAATAAAATAAAATACGCACATGAGGGCATCATGATCATTCTGAGAACAACAACATATACATATATTGTCATATGATCCTCTTATGCTAAAGTAACAATTCATTCACATACTCATGTATGAATCAGAAACTTCATTGAAAACTAACAAAATATAATCTCAGTCATTGAAGCAATTGCAATTTATCATAACATCGAAAAGAGTCAATATAAGAGCTTTTCAGCAAGTCCACATACTCAACTATCATTTAGTCTTTCACAATTGCTAACACTCACACAATATTTATGGGTATGAAGTTTTAATCAGACACAGAGAAAGATAGGGGCTTATAGTTTTGCCTCCCAACCTTTTACCTCAAGGGTAATGTCAACAATAATAGTTCATGAAAACTTACATCCAATTAGCTATATATATCAGGATCTTTCCAACACATTGTGCTTGCCAAAGGATAAAATGTAAAAAGGAAAGTTGACGATCACCGTGACTCTTGCATGAAGTATAAGAAAAGCATAAAAGATAGGCCCTCCGCAGAGGGAAGCAGAGGTTGTCATGTGCTTTTATGGTTGGATGCACAAAATCTTAATGCAATTTCAACCCATTTGATTCAGCTTATTTTATCTGTTTGCTGAGTCCCTGTGGCTCACAGATTACTATTACACCAGATGCAGGGCCTGATGATTCCGCTCCAGGTGACGCGCTCGAGCTCAATTGGGAGTTCGACGAAGACTCTCAACGATACTATGTTTCTTTTCCTGATGATCAGTAGTGGTGCCCAGTTGGGGGTGATCGGGACCGTGTCGCTTGTTGGGTTATCTTCTATTTTGGCGCCGTAGTCAGGCCACGAGTGTTTGACTGATGTAATGTTATTTATGTACTTGATTGACGTGGCGAGTGTAAGCCAACTATGTTATCTCCCCTTTTATTATCTATATTACATGGGATGTTGTGAAGATTGCCTAACTTGCGACATATGCATTCAATGCGATTATGCCTCTAAGTCGTGCCTCGACACGTGGGAGATATAGTCGCATCGAGGGTGTTAGAAGTTGGTATTAGAGCCTTCCCCGACCTTAGGAGCCCCATTGCTTGATCGTTTTTAGCGCCCGAGTTGTGTTTAGAAAAATGTTTTGAGTCATTTAGGAATTATATATCGGAGAGTTTAGGAATTCTTTTTACTTCCCAGTCTCCTCATCGCTCTGGTAAGGCATCCTGACGTAGAGTTTTGACTCTTCTCTTCTCAAATTTCACTAAATTTTTTTTAGGATCACGCGGGTATCTTGGAATTGTTCCGATGGTTTTATGATGAGAACATTGTCTTGGTGCCTCCTGTCAGGGGTTTTGTGGAAGTGTCCCGGGGAGTTGAGCTCTGAGGTGTTGTCATCATAATTTTATCGTTGCAGTTCTGGAATACCTGAGTTTAGTACGCCGACATCGAAAATCTCTTTTATGCAGTTCATTGGTGAGATAACCTCGACGCCACCCAGTACTGGGGCGGGAGTTCGGGAGTATCGCCATAACTTGTATAACGGATGCTTTTCGAAGGTTGAGGTAGATGGTTTCCGAAGTTTTCTCGGTTATGTGTTGAAGGATGGATACACCTGGATGTAGGATTTGCTAGATTTGGGTGAGATATTATGCTTCCCCTGTATCCCCAACACCTGATTGCATAACCGGAAAGGTTCGGGAGTTTCATAGGTGGGAATTCTCGTAGCTCTAGTTCTTCTTCCACGGATAGTTGGTTTGAGATTGGGATTTCTTACCGATTATTCATTCTTGATCCGTACCTTGTTGATTTATTTCTCTACCTAAATTCTACGTGGCTTCTCAATTTATGGATATGTGACCATTTCAAGAGGAATGCATTCGTTCATTTTGTTCGGATGTGAAGACTACATGTTGCAATTTTCATTCCGTTGGATTCAGCTTCAATATTTATCTATCAATGTGCTAATGGATGTCAACCTCTTCAGGATGGCTCCTCCAACGCGCACTACTCCGAATCCTGATCCACCACCACCTCCACCTCCTCCGGAGGCATGGCAAGCTATGATGGCCGCAACCAATGCAAACACACAGTTGATCATGCAAATTCTCCAAGAGCGTAATCAAGGCAACCAAGGGAACCAAGGCAACAATCAGAATCACTTTGCTACACTCAACCAGTTCCTTGCTAACGGGCCAAAGACTTTCAGCAATTGTGTTGAGGCAACCGATGCTGACGATTGGCTTGTGGATCTGTGCAAGCATTTCGAGTGTAGTAACGTCAAGCCTGAGGACTTTGTCAAGTTCGCTTCCTTCCAACTCAAAGATCAAGCTGCAGAATGGTTCCAGCAATACAAGGATTCCAGAGGTGGATGTGTTATCACTTGGGATGAATTCCGTCAAGATTTCAGAGCTCACCATATCCCTCAGAGCGTGGTTGAAAGCAAGCGTGAGGAATTCCGCAACCTGAAGCAAGGCTCTTTGTCTGTCTATGACTACAACAAGTTGTTTCAGAAGCTCGGCCGCTTTGCCAAGCAGGACGTCCCTGATGAGAAGAGAATGATATACCAGTTCAAGGGTGGTCTCAGAGAAGAAATTCAGCTCGCTCTTGTTCTCTTTGAGCCCTTGAGGTACGATGAGTTCTACAACATGGCATTGAAGCAAGAAGCTGCTCAATTGAGGTGTGATGCTTCCAAGAAGCGAGTCAGAGATGCTACTCCTTCTTCCTCTACTCAAGTGGCCAAGCAACAGAAGTATTGGCTTCCTCCTCCTCCGTTCCGTCAGCCGTATCAGCAGAAGAGCAAAGGTGGCAATGGATCTTCCCACGCACCCAACCCTGGCTTTCAGAACAAGACTTCGTCTCAAGCTCCAAGATCGAGTGCTCTGTATCACCGTCCGCTTTCAGAGGTCACGTGCAACAAGTGCCAACAGAAGGGTCACTATGCCAACAAGTGTCTCAATCAGAGGCGTCTCCCTCCTCCTCCTATGAGATCGGCAAGTACAGCTATGGTCAAGCATAACCCCAAGCACGCCAAGGTCAATTTGATGAATGCAGCTCAGGCAGAGGACTCGTCAGATGTCATCATGGGTAACCTTCCAGTTAACGATATTCCTGCAAAAGTACTTTTTGACTCTGGTGCATCGCATTCCTTCATGTCATTCCCATTTGCATCGGAGAACAATTTTAGTACTAAGGCTTTACCTAGAGCTATGCAAGTCGTCTCTCCAGCTAAGCGTCTGAGTTCTAGTATGATGGTTCCGAATATTTCTATCTTGATGGGTGATTTCAAGTTTCTCTCTTCTCCGGTGGTTCTTGGTAACTCGGATATTGATCTTATTCTCGGGATGGATTGGCTTTCTAAGCACAAGGCTCAGCTTGATTGTGCAGCCAGATAGATTCAATTGACTCATTCGTCTGAGGATGTAATTGTCTTTGCCGCTCAGGATAATACCATCCGTCTGTTTTCTCTCAATGAGAAGGGTGAACTGGATGCTATCTCGCAGATTCCAGTCGTTTGCGAATATCAAGACGGCTTTCCAGAAGAGCTTCCAGGAATGCCTCCGCACCGGCCAGTTGAATTCGTTATTGATCTTGAGCCTGGCACGGAACCAGTGTGCAAGCGTCCTTACAAGCTCGGACCTGAAGAGTTGAAGGAGCTGAAGAAGCAACTTGATATTCAAGAAAGAATGGGTCTCGTCCGGCCTAGTTCTTCTCCGTGGGGTTGTGGTGTTCTTTTTGTGAAGAAGAAGGATGGAACGGATCGGATTTGTGTTGATTACCGTCCATTGAACAAGAAGACCATCAAGAACAAATACCCACTTCCTAACATCAATGAGCTATTCGAACAACTCAAAGGTGCTCAAGTTTTTCTCCAAGCTTTATCTCTGTATGGGTTATCATCAGATTCGAATCCGTGAGCAAGATATTCCCAAGACGGCTTTCAGGACAAGCTATGGTTCATATGAATACACTATCATGTCTTTTGGCCTCGTCAACGCTCCTCCAACGTTCTCTCCCATGATGAACTTCATCTTCAACGCCTACACCAATAACTTCGTTTTGGTCTATCTCGACGACATTCTAGTTTTCTCGAAGGACAAGGAAGATCATGCCAAGCACTTGCGTTTGGTACTCGATAAGCTCAGGTAACACCAGTTCTACGCCAAGTTCTCCAAGTGTGAATTTTGGCTCGATGAGGTTCTTTATCTTGGTCATATCATCTCTGCCAAGGGCATTGCCGTGAATCCTGAGAAGGTGTCTACAATTGTGAATTGGGAACCTCCTCAGAACGTGAAGCAACTCCGTAGCTTCCTCGGTCTCGCAAGCTACTGTCGAAGATTCGTTGAAAACTTTTCTAAGATCGCGAAGCCTCTCTCAAATCTTCTCCAGAAGCACGTCAAGTACGTTTGGTCTTCGGAGTGTGACATTGCTTTCAACACTTTGAAAGAGAAATTGATCACTGCTCCAGTTCTGACTCCGCCTGATGAATCCAAGCCGTACGAGGTCTTTTGTGATGCCTCTCTTCAAGGTCTTGGCGCAGTGTTGATGCAAGAGAAGAAAGTTGTTGCTTATACCTCTCGCCAGTTGAAGCCCAATGAGAAGAACTACCCCACTCATGATCTCGAGTTGGCGGCAGTTGTGCATGCTCTTTTGACTTGGAGACATCTCTTATTGGGAAGAAAAGTGGACATTTTCACTGATCACAAGAGTCTCAAGTACATCTTCACTCAGCCTAATCTCAACCTCAGGCAAACTCGATGGGTCGAAATGATTCAAGAGTATAATCCGAGTATCGAGTATATTCCAGGCAAGGCCAATGTGATTACTGACGCATTGAGCAGGAAAGCTTATTGCAACAGTCTGATTCTCAAGCCTTATCAACCCGAGCTTTGTGAAGCTTTCCGCAAACTTAATCTGCAAGTTGTTCCTCAAGGTTTCCTCGCCAACCTTCAAGTCTCTCCTACCTTGGAAGACCAGATTCGCCAAGCCCAGCTTCTTGATGCTATGGTGAAAAAGATGAAGATTGGGATTGCCAAGAGTCAACCCAAGTACAAGTGCTACCGCCTTGATGACAAGGACACTCTCTTCTTCGAGGATCGTATTGTTGTACCCAAAGGTGAACTTCGTAAAGTGATCATGAACGAGGCTCACAATTCTCTCCTCTCCATCCACCCAGGGAGTACGAAGATGTATCAGGACCTCAAGCAGGCTTATTGGTGGACTCAAATGAAGCGCGAGATTTCTCAGTTCGTGAATGAGTGTGATGTCTGCAGAAGAGTGAAGGCAGAACACCAAAGGCCAGCTGGTCTCCTCCAACCTCTTTCCATTCCAGAATGGAAGTTTGACCACATTGTGATGGACTTCGTGACTGGGTTTCCAAAGTCCAAGCGTGGCAATGATGCTATATTTGTTGTCATCGACAAACTCACCAAAGTGGCTCACTTTCTGCCTATCAAAGAGTCAATCACTGCAGCTCAATTGGCGGAACTCTATACCTCTCGAATTGTCTCTCTGCACGGTATTCCTCTAGTGATCTCTTCAGACCGTGGCAGCATCTTTACCTCCAAGTTTTGGGATTCTTTTCAGAAGGCCATGGGTACCAACATCCGTTTCAGCACAGCTTTCCATCCTCAAACTAGCGGTCAAGTCGAGCGTTTCAACCAGATTCTTGAAGATATGCTCAGGGCTTGTGTGATCTCCTTCGGCATGAAGTGGGAGGATTGTCTTCCTTATGTTGAATTCTCCTACAATAATAGTTTTCAAGCAAGTTCGGGCAAGGCCCCATTTGAAATTCTGTATGGCAGGAAGTGCCGTACCCCTCTCAACTGGTCTGAAACCGGTGAACGTCAGCTTTTGGGTAATGACTTAATCACAGAGGCAGAGAAAATGTGCAAAGTCATTCGAGATAACCTCAAAGCAGCCCAATCCCGCCAGAAGAGCTACTATGATAGTAAGCACCGTGATTTGGTTTTCGAGATCGGAGATCATGTTTACCTCCGTGTCTCTCCAATGAAAGGTTCTCGTCGCTTCGGTATCAAAGGGAAGCTTGCCCCTAGATACACGGTACCTTTCAAGATTGTTAGCAAGAGAGGCGATCTCGCCTATCAACTCGAGCTTCCTTCAAACTTTGCAAATGTTCATGATGTGTTCCATGTCTCTCAGCTCCGAAAGTGCTTCAAGACTCCTGACCGCACCATCAACTTCGAGGACATTGAGCTCCAAGAAGATCTCTCTTATCGTGAGCACCCAGTGGCTATTCTTGAAGAGACTGAATGCAAGACTCGCAACAAGTCAATCAAATTCCTCAAAGTCAAGTGGTCACACCATTCCGACCGTGAAGCTACCTGGGAACGCGAGGATCACCTCCGTTCTGAGTACCCGGCGTTCTTTCAGTCCTAGATCTCGGGACGAGATCCTTTCATAGTGGTGGAGTGCTGTAACACCCCGGATATGACTTTCCCAATTTGTACTCCAACTCTTGCCGTTTCCGGCGTTAAGTTATTCTATTTTCTCGGGTTCGGGTTTTTGTCTCCGTGTGTTGTGGTCGTTGTCATGCATCTCATATCATGTCATCATATGCATTGCATTTGCATACGTGTTCATCTCATGCATTCGAGCATTTTCCCCGTTGTCCGTTTTGCATTCCGGCGCTTCGTTCTCCTCTGGTGGTCATTTCTACCTTTCTTTCATGTGTGGGGATTAAACATTTCTGGATTGAACGGCCTTGGTTTACTACCGGTAGACCGCCTGCCAAGTTTCGTGCCATTTGGACTTCGTTTGATGCTCCAACGGTTAACCGAGGGACCGAAAAGGCCTCGTGTGTGTTGCAGCCCAACACCCCTCCAATTTGGCCCAAAACCCACCTAAACCCTCTCCATCATCTAGAGCGTTCGATCACGATCGCGTGGCCGAAAACCGCACCTCATTTGGAC